>NW_008689625.1:34471-73315 GCF_000695815.1 Acanthisitta chloris
CTCGCTGCATGTCAACAGTCCGTGAGCTTGTCAAATTAAAACCTGACAGAAAGCCACAATTTTTAATTGCTTTAAATTAATAACAATTAGAATTTACAGGCCAATGGCTGAGGCTTGAATTGAAAAAAGAAATGTATGGCTGTAGGAGAAATTGTTACCAATATACATTTTCTGCTGGTAAAAAATATGTATTTGCCTGCTAAAAACCCTGTTCAAATATCAATATTGGCTTCAGGAAGGAGAAAAAAACCACCCAAACTACTGGGCTGTGAATTTCAGGGCTCTTCCCTCACCCAGCATCTATGGCAAAAGGCAAGTGCCACACCTCAAGGTGCAGCAGGCACTGCTGGATCACCAGTGCTGGGAGGAGAGTGGATTCACCACCCTCGGACCCTGCCCTGTGTCTCTGCATTGCCTTTGTGGGCACACAACTGCTGTGCTGATCATTACATTAACTGCTCCTGCCTAACAGCAGAAGCAGCTTGGGCAATTACCAACGCAGGCCTGTTTGGTTTCAAAATATGGTGTTGGCTGGGAGTGGTTGTGCTGGGATTGAGCTGCAAACACCAATGGTTTAAGGGTGTTGGGAGGATCTGGCCGAGAAGACATATCACTCCTGGGACTGGTATGCAGAGATTCAGGTGGGATCCTCCCGAACTCCTGCTGCATCCACCCAGATGAGTCTTGGGGTCTTTGGAATTGCTGGAATGAGCAACTGAGCAAGTTCTTCTTGCACCACCTCTGCTTCGCATTGAGCTGGTGGCAGTGCCATGTGGATGATGACTGTGGAGCATGGCTGGGTGTGGATCCAGTGCTCCCCTCTGAAAAATGAAGTATTTCTAAGGGAGCAGATAACAGAACATGCCACAGAAAATATTTACAGCATGGAGAGTTTTGATTCTGAGTTAATCTAGATTACCTGCGATGGCAACGTGAGTTTTGATTGACACATATAACCTCTATTTCTCACTCTTATTCTGCCCTTTTTGCGACCTAAGGCCAACAAAGTAATTTGGAAGTCGAACTTCACCTAAGTGTTAATGATGAAGCTCTGGGAAGTTTCGCCCGTAATGAGGCACCATGCAGGAGGAAGTACCAGTTGGGATTCCTATTGCAGCCATATGTGAGGCCAATGTTGCATGAATTAACATACGGTGGGTCAAGTTAACATATGTACAGTGAAAAATGACTAATGACTTATCACACTGATGTTATTTTTGGACCTTCTTCCTCGTACACAACCTTTCCGAGCCGAACAAGTAAAAGCAGTTTCTGCCTCGACTGTCCCAGTTCCCTGGGAAGACGGAGGAAAGTGAAACCATATGTTTAGCAAAGGGAGGAAAACGAGCCAGAGACACAAGGCTGGGAAAAAAATAGCAGCATGGGGCAATGCCATCGTGCAGCACACAGCCAAAGGGGATGAATGCCCAGCAATGTCCCCCAGCCGAGGCAGGATGACAGATGCTGCCAGAGCCATCCCACAGGCTGCTCTCAGTGCCCTCAGTGCCACTCTCCGCTGAGCTGGCTGCAGGGGGGGAAACCAAAAAAATTAGATTGGCAGGATGGGAAAGGAGTCAACTTTTTTTTTTGTTTAATGCCATCAATTTGTGATGGAGGAGACAGGTATTAGCTCGGGGACCGCCGTGCTCCCCGCTAGCCATTAGTTTCCTCGCAGCTGCACTGGGTTTGGGATTATGAAGCTGCCAGGGCCGACCATCCATCAGCCGTGACTGGTCCCCTCTCCAGCTCCAGGCACGGGCAGAGTGGTGGGGCAGAGCAGGGACCCCCCAGCCACGAGGAGCTTCCCTTCTCCTCCCAGCTCTCAGACAGGAAACCTTGCCAAGTTGTCCGGAGAGTTCTGGAATTACCTGTGGAAACATATTGCACAGGGTCAGGCCAGAGGGTCGATTTGTCAGGCAGCAGTGGCAGAGTCCTCACATCCACAACTGTCGTTTGTTTTCTTAACACTCTTTTATTTTTTTGCCTTTTTCCAGGATATGGAGCTGCAGAGGCCTAAAACTATAAATTTCCAACTTCACACATGGTCATTGTTTAGTTTCCTTTTTTGACCCTTTTATTTTTCCTTTTTTCCCCCCCTTTCCTTCCACTCTTTTCTTCCTATATTTTCCCTTTTTTCCCCTTTTTTCTTCACTTTTTTCCCTTTCTTTCTTCCCTTTTTTCTTCCTTTTTTCCCTTTTTCTTCCTTTTTCTCCCTTTCCCCCCCTTTTTTCCCCCTCATCTCTTTTCTCCCTTTTTTTCTTCTTTTCTCCCCTTTATTTCCCTCCATCCTTTTTCGGTCCTCAGAGTCTTATGTGTACAGTATTTTTCCCTAACATGACAAACTTTGAGAACTCAGATTCTATACATCACAGACCACATGGCACAAGATTAGCAAACATCATCCTTTGTAAAACCTTGATTTGTCTGCTCTCCCTCTGTCCCATCCTCACCCTCCTCTCCCTCGGCATCCCCAGCAAAACAGGGACAGATTCTAAAAGCATCTTCCTCAGAGGTTTTATTGCTAGCCTTAAAATGGGATGAAAATACTGCCCAACATCTCCATGGCAGAATTGTTCCAACCACGTCGCTGTAATTAATCCACAACTCCAAATACAGCAGCAAAGCAAAGCAGAACTAACAAGTAAATAAATTCTTCTGTCTCTCCCAGATGGACCAAATCCTGGTGTGAGCTCTGGGATGTTGCTGCTGTGGCCTCTCCACGTCAGAGCAGAGGGGAGAGGAGTGATGGAAACAGTCTCTGGCTCTGAGTCATGGTCAGGTTTAGGTTTTATTAGTGGATATGTCTTATTTTTTTATTTACAAATACAATTTTTTTTTAATTAGCATTAGCAAATATGTCATTTTTTTAGTGGCCAAACACGATCTTTTCATTTTTTATTTGTGGAAATGTCATGTATTTGTAATTGTTCTGGCTCTCATTTTTTAGCTGCTCAGGGAGAGGTTTTTATTCAGCCAGAGAAAATTAAGGTTACTTTGACTAGAGAAAAGGCAGAGGCATCATTTACTCCCCTCCCTCCTTCTCCCCACCAAATTAACACTCAGGAGTATGGAGAATTTTGTTTTCAGCTATCACCTCTACATTTTTCTTTAGGAGATACTCTTTTTTTTTTTTTTTTTTTTTTTTTTGTGATCAGATATGATCTTTTTCATTTCCATCAGCAAAAAAACGCCACTTTTTGTTTTCCAGCATGATGATCTGACTATGCTATGAATCCTTAGGACAGCAATAACTCTTTTAGCTGAGAACAGGACCAAAGGAGCAAAGAATTTTGCAGAGCACCTGATTTAATTACACCCTTCATCCTCCTACACAGAACTTTCATATAGAGCAAAGCCCTCTGCAGCACCTTCTTCCCCTGACGTCTGCAGCCTCTCATTTGCCTCTCTCTCTCTCTTTCTCTCTCAGAGCACTAATGCCCATTAATATCCAGCAAGTGTCAGTTGGAGCCAAAGTTTCAGGCTATTAAATCAATGAAAAATATCTTGGATTTAATATGTTTGGCTTAGGAAATTTGTTTTGCCTGCTGCAGCCTTGTGCAGCTTGCTCTGAGCTTACCTCTGTTTGAATTAGAGGGTTTGGGCTCATGTGCAGCTCAGACATTGGCCCACAAGACCGTGAAGCGTAGCTGATTTTTGGAGAAACTACTAAGTAGTTTCTATAGTGATAATGATGTACTATGTGCACCTATTGGGAATATATAAAATTAGAGAGAATTTCTGTTTGCTTTGGTCCTCTTTCTAGAATAATTACAGGAACTGCCATTCATTCCCATTCTGTTACCCTGATTATTCTAGAATAACCTGGTTATTAAGGTTTAGGCGTGTTTAAGAACATACTGCAAAGTGACAACTTGTCATGTTGGTATTATCAATACTTTCAAATTTCCATATTAGTGACCCAATTTTCTCCAGATTCCTGAGTGTTTAATTTGGTGGGGAGAAGGAGGGAGGGGAGTAAATGATGCCTCTGCCTTTTCTCTAGTCAAAGTAACCTTAATTTTTTCTGGCTGAATAGAAACATTTCCTTTAGCAGCTAAAAAAAAAGAAAAAAAAAAAAAAAAAAAAAAAAAAAAAAAAAAGAGTCAGAACAATTACATCTCAACACATTCTCAGCTTGGAAATCCTTCTGCTTCCATCAGATGTGGTGGGGAACACATTGAAATTTCCCCCTGCTCATTGCAGAATTGCCACTGCCTAAATACAGGGAATTATGGAAACCAGAAGTGCTGAGTGGCCAACCCCAAACCTGTCTCCCAGAATAGCACTTTGCAGCCTTAAAACCCACCATGGCTAATGAAATATATTACCTTAAATAGCACTTTCCCTCTGAGGCAACATATCCTCCACGGGGCAGGTGGATAATAGGAGGTGTTTTCACTGTTATTTGAAATTTCCTTGGCTAGGAGGAACTTCTTCTGCAGAAGGAGCAAAGTTGCACCAGAGGAAGGCCAGGAAAAGCTCTGTGCTGGTGAAGGTGCCTATAAAGCTGTCCAGAAACACTCAGCTGACGTCCTGACAGATTGGGCAATTTTGCTGTGGTAATTACTCAATGCTTCAGCAAATGGTAACTAAATACTTTGGAAATCAAAATGTCTAATTGCACATATGGTATCGCCCCAGCCATTCCACAGAAGGTAATGGAACAAGCACACCCAAACCTTCCTGGAATTCCCTCAGCTCGAAGCCACACTTGTCATTTGGAAGAGGGGTTGGGGGAACAGGATGGAAACAATAGATCTTGGTGTGCTGATTTTGGCGATAAAGAGCAGAAGGTTAATGTTGTGATGTTGCTGTTCTAGTGGTTATATAGAAACCTCTTTACTGCCAGAGATGGGCCAAAATTGTACAGATGGGTTTAATATTTGGTCTTTATAGGTGGCTACAGACACACAAGGTTCACTACAGGGAACCTGGGCTGTCTCATGGCAGAGGAGATGGGGCAGCAGCTCACCCACACCAGGTATTCTGGAGCTCACAGCCAAGGAGGACACATTTCCTAAGCCCCTACTGAACACCAAACCCTGGTGGCTGAGCAGGAGAGCAGGGACATGTTCTTGTCCACTCCAGCCCAACCCAGCTCCCACCAACCTGCACACTGAAGGGGGACACAGGCAAGAAGAAGATATGGGAGGACTTTGTCCAAAAATGTTGCTCAATGCAAACTGTGTTGCTGTGGGGCAGAGGAGAGAAAACCAGGCCCTTGCAATCTCTTAAAGCCATAAATGTGGGACATCATGCTTAATCTAGGGCTTAAAATTAAATCCTTGGCCCCTTTTTGTCCCTGGTGAGGAGCTCAAAGTCAGGAAACCAAAAAGGACAACACCCCTGGAGGGAGCTAAATGAACATTCCCCAGTGTTTCTTTTAGAATTACTTAACCTGAAGAATGGCTAAAATCTGACCTGAGTGTATATCCATTCATCCAACCATTCCTACTGCTCCTCCACTGGTTTTTAAGGTATCACACCTTCCACAGCCATAAGAAGACAAAACCTCTGTCTAATTTCAAGTAACACCTTAACTCACAAACACCCACCAAACATTCCTTTAATGCAGAGGGGCTACACTGAATTAACTACTAATTAGGGTTTCTGAAGTGGCTTCAACCCCTTTTTTTTCCTAGAAGATACAGTCATATGTTCTACTTTTTGTAGTAACTAGGCTGCAAACCTGCATCACTTCCCTCTCTTCTTCTCCAAAGAAACCCAACCCCCCATTACTGTGGCTCTCCTCGGGATTAGGAGTTCTTCTTTTTATTCCTTGCTATTAATGTTTAGAAACTCTGAGGATGTCTGATTAATGCAGGTAGTGTGACTTTGATATAGGACAAAGTAGCATTAATTGTATGATATACATTATTTTTAAAACAACTACATTGTCTTCATCTTGCATAATTATCTCTTTGTTGCTGTTAATCAGGATTTCCCAAAGTGGCACACAATAAAAAGCATTAAGGTTTATGTCAGCAGATCCAAATCTGGATTCAAATCTATCTGTACCATCAGGTGCCCATTAGGCTGGTGGAATTGCACATTAAAGACTCTCAGACAATACAGAAGTTTTTCTCTTGCAGTAACAGGGAGAAAGGAGAAATTTGAGCTCTGAAGACATATGTAGAAAAAGACAGTTCCTGCCCAAGCCATTACAGGCAAGTGAGAAGAGGGAAAAGAGATGAAATACTCACCCACTGATGGTTTTGAGCAGTGCTCTAGCAAATTTTGAGGATATCCTGCCAGCATAAAAATATCCTCCAGACTTTTCTCATTCAAAATTCAGCCACAACATTGTTCTGTGGGAAATGGTCAGATAAAGAGGCTGGGCAGTGCTGCACAGAAGGAGCTTCCAGGGCTGAGTGGTACATGAATGGTGTGCCCCATTTCCACATCTGAGATGGGATGAGGATGGAGCAGAGAGGTCCCAGACAGCACCAAGGGATGCAGAAAACCATCAGATCTCTGCAGGAGCCTGAGGAGCTGCTGCTCTGGTGCTTGGCTCTTGTTCCAGGGACAAGAGCCACTTCCTAGAAGAAGAATGGACAACTGGACACAAACATCCATGTGGAATTGGTGTGCAGGGAGTGACTATAAAGATGACCTAGAAAACTAGAGGAGTTTCAGAAGGCCTATAAACTATAGAGGTTTGAATTACTTTATGGCAGAATGTTTTCTGCATTCTCCGTCTTCATGATGTAACTAGGTGGGGATTTTTTCCCAGAAGCCTATTTCAAAGTGGCAGGAGGGCATAGGCTTTGAGGTTCGGTTTCCCTCCTGTTTTCCCCCCACCTTTTCCTTCTTCCTTTCTTTCTCTTTGTGCCTTTGTAAGAAAAGCTCAAAGGAACAACAAAGGGCCATACAATGTGCACACCTTGCCAGTTGCCTCTCCAGTGCCACCTCACCTGCCTTTTCCTTCCCTGAGAAACTGCTGCTGGAGTGGAAGGAGAGTCTGAGGGGCCATTTCCATCACTTCAGCCACACAGGCCTCCAACCAATGCTGAGCTGTGCTTCTCTTCACGTGGACAGGGGGAGGGAAGGAGCCAGAGTTGGCTCCTGTTCTTCTGCAGATGTTCTGTGGGCCCAAAGGCCATGCAAGGAGCTTGCAATGCACACAGTGAGGCAGGGCAAGGGCACGACACAGCAGGGCTAAGACAAGATGAGGAGCTTTCAGCAAAGCAGGAAGGCACATCAGGCCAAAGGAGAAAATGAGCCTGGAGCAGTGAAGTAAGAATTATAATACCAAGCACTTATGTTCAAAGCACTGTACAAATATTAATTAATTAATCCTCAAAGCCAGCTCTGGCATAGATAAGCAAGTGTTATTATCCTGTTCTTGACGGGCAATCTGAGGCAGCAAGGTTAAGTGTCACGTCCAAGGCTACAGAGAAAGGTTTCAGAGGATGTTTTTAAGGGCATAACACTCCAAATCCAGCCCTGTGCTTACTCCAGGAGTTGGAGCTGTGAGGCAGTTCACTGAGGAGGAAGGGTCTGAAGAGGAGCCACCATGTCAGAGAAAGCCTAAACATTTTTGAAACCACCTTATGGCACAATATTCACTCTGAGCAGTCACAGACTGGAGCAGAATTTTCACCTGGCCCAAGAGATCAGGAGAAAAAGATTTAGATGTGCCTTGGGTCATATTTGATGGCTCCCATTCACCACTTCTCCTTGCTGTCACCTTGAGCATGTTCAGTTCCTCCTGTGACACCGTGACATGTTTGCCATGAGCTTAAAGACAAACCAGGAAGGAAAATGAATAAACATATAAAGTTGAGTTGCTAAGAAATGGAGAAAGATCCTAACTCTGACTTGCCCATGATGATTTTGAGACTGTGGCCCCAAAAGAGGGAGCTCCACCATCTAGGGAAGCATAAGAGTTGTGTTTCTCATGCAATTCCATCCACCTTGTGCAGGTTTCCCAGCAGAAAATCAATCCTTGAGTGTTTTCCATCCAAAGGCAAAGAGGAAGAAGGGGTCTTGCTGGGACCTGACCCAGAAATTAAGGAACAATGGATCAAGGAACTCCAGTTTGACCCACTCCCCCTGAAAAAGGCTCCAGTTGGAAATGTTTCAGGGTTTGGACAATCTTTCAAAAGTTGAAGATTTAGAAAAAGTGTATAAAGAGACTAGGAATATGCAGCCAGGAAAACAAATGTTTTGCAAAAAAAAAGGAGTTTATAGGTCAAAAGTGTTTATTGTTCACAGTATGGATTGGAGGGGGATTTCTGGAGGGAGCTGTGGGGAGGGAGCAAGGAAAGGAATTGCCTCTAGTCTGCATTTGTTGCTCCAGTTCCTGTGCTGACAGCAAAGCACCTTTGATGGTGAGATGAATTGTGGAGCAGGAGCTCCAGCTCTGTTTTTGGCCACTGGTATTTTCACCAGCACTTTTGACTTCAGAGAGGCCTTTTGGAGACAAGAATAGTGAGGTGGGTGTAGAGCTCCCAGAAACAATAACAGGAACATTAGCCAATTAATCTATCACACACTGTAGCACCATTTACCTTTTACCCTTCCAATTCTCTTCTGTTCCTGTACAACTCAAGTATCAAATGGATACTGGATGCAGCAAACAGGAGAGGATGTGTGGGTAAAAAAGGGCCACACCAATAACAGGACAATGCTTCTAATTTCCTGTACAACTCATTATACCTGACCTTGTCATCAAACCTGGTCACTATTTCCCCAATACTCCTTTCAAATACACATTTTTAGATCCATTGGGATGCCCTGGGAAGCAGCACAAGCATTGGGACTACATGTGTCTAGACTCAAAAGCTTTTCAGGCAGAAAACTTGGGACAGAAAGTCTTCTAAGTTACTATTTAACCCTCTCTTCCATTTTCCTTAGCTTCACAAACATGGGCTAAGAAAGAGATGTGTTTCCAGTTTTAACAAGCCATTTCTAACTATTTACTGAAGCTTATTAAGTACAGCTTTGGCTTAGGCATTTTATCCCTACCTTTTCTCTACAGTATTCACCAAAATTTGGCTTCCTGAGAGGAACTAATTGAATTTCATGGTTTACACATTACTTGCACACTCTTTTTAATCCCCAGCTCTAGTTTTTTCTCTTACAGACTGTCCCAGAAGAAAGCCAAACCATTTACTTTGTATTCAGTGTAGAAATAAGGGGAGCTGGAAAAATTCTATCTACAGACACACACACAGGGTGGGTTGGAGCCTCTTCTAATTCTTCGGTGCACTGGTGCAACTGCATTAAATCAGCAGCCGCATGCCAGCATGGAAACTCGTAAGATCTTCTGTGGGTGATTATGGACAAACAGAAGCAGATCAGCCAGATATTTGCAAGCTTGCAGGGAAATTGGCTTCAAAATGGCAATTTGGCTTGTTCTCCTTGTATTCTTGTTCCTGTGTGTTGGGCACTGCTGAGGCATCTCGAGTGCGGTGTTCAGTTCTGGGCCCCTCATGACAAGGCATTGAGGTGCTGAGTGTGTCCCAAGAAGGAAATGGAGATTGAAAGGAGGCTGAAGGAGATGAGGGGACTCAGCATGGAGAAAAGGAGGCTCAGGGGAACCTTCTGCTCTCTTCAATTTCCCAGAGGAGGTTGTAGCCAGGTAGGTATCAACCTCTTCTCCCAGTGACAGGACAACAGGAAAAGGCCTCAGGCTGTGCCAGGGGAGGTTCAGGTTGGACATCAGGAAGAATTTCTTCATGGAAAGGGTGGCCAAGTATTGGAATGTACTGCCCAGGGAGAAGGTGGTGGAGTCATCATCCCTGGAGGTGTCGAAGGAATGAGTGGATGTGGCACTCAGTGCTCTGCTCTCGTTGACAAGTTGAACTTGGTGATCTTGGAGGTCTTTTCCAACCTAATTGACTCTTTGATTCTATGTTTCTGATTCTTTGCAGCAAAATTTTGGTGAGTTAACTGCTCCATGCACTTTCCTCCTCCAAGTCCTTGAAGCTGACAAGTCCAACCAATATCTCTGTAGCTGGAGACAGCATCTCCCAAATGCTGGAGAGAGTCCTGGGCCTGATGATGGCAAAGAGAATTTGTTTTTAACAGCAGCAAAATCAACATTTTACCTTAAACCTTGTATCCCTGTAAGCACTTTCTTAGCACCTGATTTAGCTCCTGGTATTGTGCAGGCAAAACACCTTCCAAGCAGTGATGTAATATAACAACTATCACACCAATTGTGATTATTTTTATCATGAAACACACAGCTTGTAATGGAAAGTGCATTTTTAAGGCACAGTGAGGGAAAGCCCAAGCTGCAGTTCGGATATTTGAAGGAGAAGCTGCACTAGAAGGAATATTCCAGGTAGATCTTTAATAAATGAGTGTGTACAGTGAAACAGTTCCAGCCCAAGGCATTTTTAGCAAGTCACAGCAGTGTGCTGCTTGATCTTTACCACAACATTTCCTACAGAAACAGTGTGAGGAAGCTTGCCTGGACTTTGCAGAGGGGCTGGGGAATGCAGGTGACCTACTGAACAGTTCAAGTGACAATTTCCAACATAAATAGTAACTTTGCCCGTGTTCTTCCTCTCTTTTGTTAACTGTAGCATAAAGGCTAGAAAAAGGGGGCTCCAAGTGTATAAATGCTATTAAAAATCTATCTAGAATTCATATTATTTGAAGTTTTAAGGGGAAAAATGTTAAAAGAAACAATCTCCCTTCAGTGCTAACACAGCTCAAACCACCAAATCATAACCTAGAATTAACTTCTAACAACAACAATCTATTTGGGTTGATTTTCTTTTCCATGAGGACAGCCTGTGGGCTGCTCTTGTGCAAAGCAGTTTTCCCAGTGCAAATAAAAGTCAAAAAAATAGGCTCCAAAATCTTTTCAAATACACAAAATGACATTTTTCCCCCCATCCAGCTCTGTCTGAAAAGCTGAGATTGCACCACAATTAAAGAATAAATGTCAAAGCAAGCAAAAAAAAGCTGAAGCAGCTACTCAGGCCTGGGAAAAATCAGCACTTCCAGTTAGATCTTGGCAGAGGTAGAAGCAGCAGAAGCTGAAGTCTCAAAGGAAGGACTCTCAGGATAGCACAGAGCTGGGGTGTTCCTACCTATCCTACCTGGAGTAAAAGACTTCATGGGATTTCAGTGCAGGTGTTTGCCATGTGCACATGGGTGAATTGTCTCCAAAGTCATTGCCAAAATAAATAAAGGGGGGAAAAGAGAGGAAAAAATTATTGCATTGCTTTCAGTTCTATGAATACTATGAGGGAGGCACAGGTTGTCCAGAGAAGCTGTGGCTGCCCCAGCCCTGGAAGAGCTCAAGGTCAGTTTGGATGGGGCTTAGAGTAGCCTGGACTAGTGAAAGGTATTTCTGTCCATGGGCTGGAAGTGGCATCAAAGGCAAAATACTTCCACCTCTGCCATGGGCAGGGACACCTCCCACCAACCCAGGGTGCTCCAAACCCCATCCAACCTGGCCTGGAGCACTTTGAGGGATGGAGCAGCCACAGCTTCTCTGGGAAAACATCTCCAGCTGAGAGAAGTATGAACTCAATAGTCAGGAACAACACCAAACCCAATTATTCCTGTTAAAAGACAGATTTTATGGGTTAAAATGCCATAACAAACAGCTGTTTGCCATGTCCTTCCAGGCAGCACCTTGTGAGGCTTCATTGCTTACCAGCCAAGGAATGAGCTCTGCTCATCTAAGACATGGACAGTTCCTTTAATCCCAGGAGATGTAGAGCCAGTAAACATCTCTTCTGTGTTTTCTTCTTTTTCAACTCCCACCTTTGGTATAGCTGCAGAACCAGAATAAAACAAAATGGTACAAGAAGCCAATAAAAAGGCAACTTTGTTCTCTGATGGTAAAAGGTCAGAACATGCTGCCTACTCTTGCCTGCTCCTGTAGGACAATGCAGCCTTTAGCATGGCCTTAGAGCGTAAAATAGCCACCAAAGCTCTTCCTAGAGGTGGGAAATACAGTAGACACCTCAGAAAAAAATGTTATTTTCTTTGTTTTAAACCCACTATGTACAGAAGAGATTTTTTATAATTAAAAACCCAAACAACAAAATATTCCGATGCAATTTCATCTATCCCTAAGAATAAACAAGGAGATAAAAACACAGACTAATAAAAACAAAGGTCAAGCTGAGCTTAATTGCTTCTGCATAGACAAGCTGCAATGAAGCTTGGAGAAGAGTGTTAGGAAGGGGAGAGCCAAGTCAGGAGCAATGTGGGGCCACAGACTCCTTCCCTCTCCCTCCCCCGTACCAAGGTGCACATTGTGATCTCAGTTTTGCAGCAATGAGAGAGGAAAGGCTCTTTTTAAAATAGTTTTGTAGCACTTAGGGATTGCTGATAGCAATATCTTACTGGAAACCTCCAGAACGTCCTCCCTTCACCCAGGCAACCTTCATTAATTTAGAGAGGATGAGCTCATTAAGCAATTCTGTCCCAAAGTTTCTGGAGCTGAAAAGCCAGGGAATTTCCCCAGGTTCTCAAAAGCTTTTGTCACACACACACACACACACAAAAATAAGAAAAAAGAGCCAAGTTCCTCCAGATTCCTCTTTAAACAAATAAGGTTAGCTACCCTTTTGCCATTCACAATTCAACATTGCCACTAAATTAATTTCTCCAAAAGTAATTCAAATAAAAGCTTTGCTGCTGCTCCCCTTTCCAGAGCTGCAAGATTGAATAAGGCATCTGAATAAAATTGTGTATTACAGCCTTCTTTAATATTTAAGCATGACATTCATTGATTTGTTTCTTGTTTTCTGCAAACCTTGACAACATGATAAAATAAATCATACGAAGAAAATATAGTGGTAACATCTTTTATGGACTTCACATAGTCATCAATCTCAAGCTGTGAGTGAATTATCAGTGCAGCAAAAAGATCTATGTTTTAAGAGCTCCAATAGCACAGCAGCTCGAGGTTTTTCACAAGCAAACTCAAGGCGAGTGACTGATAAGCATCATTATTGTTTTCTGAGAGTCTAGTTTATAGTGTGTTGTGGAGGTGTTGGCATATATGTTTCAGAAGGAAAGGTTTGATCAATTCTAAGTAGACATCTACTAACATATAAAAAATATAACAAGGGTTCCACTGCTGAGCAAAAGTACCTATTGCACCATGTCAGCGTGACAGGCCCCATGGTGGGTTTTTGATTATATTTAATATAGAATTAACCTTTCTTAATGTAACATATTGTGCATGCAAGGGGAGGGGAAAAAATATTTCTCTGGACCAAAACAAATATCACCCTTATTTAGGTTTTAAGGAATACTTCTGTCTTTGCAGTTTATCAAACTTCTCAGCAGAAAATTTGCACCATGTCAGCGTGACAGGCCCCATGGTGGGTTTTTGATTATATTTAATATAGAATTAACCTTTCTTAATGTAACATATTGTGCATGCAAGGGGAGGGGAAAAAATATTTCTCTGGACCAAAACAAATATCACCCTTATTTAGGTTTTAAGGAATACTTCTGTCTTTGCAGTTTATCAAACTTCTCAGCAGAAAATTGTCGCAGCTGCAAAGTGACAGGAAGGAATAAAAGCTTTTTCTCCCCATGGCTTGTGAGCCAGAGAGAGACAGGAAGACTTTGGGGGCATTGGGAGCAGCTGGGAATGAAAACCATTGGGCAGCAAATGGGGAACATAGGAAAAATCAACTGGTAATTTGGCAAAACTCAAGGAAAGATCCAGTTGGAATATCACAAAGATGCCAACGCTCTGTGCTGGTGGTTTCAGAGCTCAGTGTGAGCTGGGGGACACCCACACCCACAGAGTGGGATCCTTCTGCATGTGGAATAGTAGGGCTGAAGGGATGGGCTGGAATAATCAAAGGCTGGGAAGAGAAATGTGGGAATAGTGGCTAAATTTGAGGGGCTAAAGCGACTCACTCGCAGGAGCTGACACTGCTGCATAATGAGGTTATGTAAAGGTATCATCGTTTTGCTGTGAAAAATGCCACTCCTGAAAGTAACTCTTTCAACAGACTTACAAATGGTTTATATCTGGTAAATGGGCTAATGAAAGCTTTAGGTTTAGAAAGCAGTAGCCTAGGGATTGTGAGAGTAAATATTAAGATGTTTTCTGACAAGCTGAATATATGTGGTTTCCCACAAAATCCCACAGTGCTTTGCACTCCATAAATATCACTCCTCTTCCCTCACAACTTTTACTCTATGAAATATGATGCCTCCATCCACTAAAACATAGCTGTACTTTCCTTAGGCTCCAATCTCTGGCACACATTTATTTACATAGGTTGAACACTATTCATCACCCTCCTAATTAATGCGGTCAGTCGTGAGGGTGTGAAGGATTTCCTTTGCCATCCCATGGTGGAGCAGAACACGACTTTCCACAAAACCATCACTGGAATCTCCTCAGTTAAGACTTTTAGAGGTCTTTGTAGTGTTGTGTTGATCAGAGCTCTCCAAACTCGTTGGGCCAAGTGTTCAACCAAATCTCCTGGCAAAATAAGATATAGTTGGAGGTCAGTGACAGGTTTGGCCTGGCAGAGATGCTCTGAATTTTGTATACTCTGAGGTGAAATCAGTGTCACTTTAAGGCTCAGCCCTGCATGTCTATCTGGGTGACAATATGGACTGGAAGAGGAGACACAATGACCTTCTCAAGGTGGTTAAAGGCTAGGAAAGAACTGTAAAATAGGTAAGTATTACTTATATCAATTTTTTTCTCTTATTTAAGAAGCTGTCTGAAAGCTAAGCTTGCAGCAGTGCTCTGGCTCAGTCTCCTAAGGTTATCAGAGCAAGGTCTGCTCAGCAGCAAAATTCAGCCTCTCCAATGATGCACAAAATGCTTAACTTGGTAAGTAAGGAGATTTTCTTGTAAATACAATTTTTCTTGTAACTCAATACAGCACCAGAGGTCCCACTTGATGGAAAAGAGGCTCTGTGCTCCTGGAGTGGTTTACAGATATGTAAATATTATACCTAAGCTGCCCCTGTTAATTAAATATGGCACTTTACACAAGCATATTGTTTCCATTCTCAACGTTCTGGCTTAAATCCATCATCAGTAATTATAGTCCGTCCTTTTAAATTCTTTGCTGGTTTAATTGAGTTACGTTATTCTACTTCACTTCCTGTCCCAAACTTCCACTCAGTGCTGGTGACACATCTCTGTGGCTCCTGTGTTGTGTCTGCTTGGAGCAGTGGTGGAATCATCATTCCTCCATGGGGAGATGGAAACTGGTGGTACTGTGACTCCTGAGTCCTGTCATTGGGTTATCACAACTTACAGAGCACATAACGAGTGTAGGTTTCTATATGTTTTATGTGTGGTTTTCCAAGCAATTTTATATCATCTCTGCTTGCCTCAAATATCTGGAATTCATAATCAATCAAATCCTAGTGTTACACTTGGAAAACACTCTGTTCCTGACCCTCATCATATCTACTTGAGATGAAGGAACCAATAACCTTAGGGAAGTAAGCAAAAAGATCATCAAAACCATTAGACTAGGCAAAATTAGGAAGAAATTAATACCTGTTAAATCCCAAAATGCTTAAGCAGAAGAGCAGGAGGTACTGGACAGTCTGAACATCCAGGACTGTAAACAAGTCAAATTATTAGCTTCCAATTATTTGGATGTTCGATTGAAATGGGTCATAGAATCATAGAATCAACCAGGTTGGAAAAGACCTCCAAGATCATCAAGTCCAGCCCTACTGTGGTCACGAGACCATGGTACTAAGTGCCACATCCAGTCTCATCCTAAAAACCTCCAGGGATGGTGAATCCACCACCTCCCTGGGCAGCACATTCCAATGCCTGAGCACTCTCTCTGTAAAAAATCTCTTCCTAATATCCAGCCTAACCCTCCCCTGGCAGAGCTTGAGTCTGTGCCCTCTTGTCCTGCTGCTGGTTGCCTGGGAGAAGAGACCAACCCCCACCTGACTCCAACCTCCTGTCAGGGAGTTGCAGAGGGTGATAAGGTCTCCCCTGAGCCTCCTCTTCTCCAGGCTGAACACCCCCAGCTCCCTCAGCCTCTCCTCATGGCACTTGTTCTTGAGTGCCTCAGTCCAGGTCTTAGGAACATGGAACACCAACACAGGTGAGACAAACTCTGTTCAGTTCCAAGGGGAGTTCTGCTATTAATACAGAGAAAACAAGGCCAAGGTAGGAAGGGAATGAGCTGCAGTTTAATATACTTATCCCATGAATATTTCTATAAAATCTGTTCAAGTTTTCTTAGTGAAACAAAGTCCTGAATAGAAATGGAATATTTCTTTGCAGTGGCAGTTTTAGCTACCAAGATTCTATTAAAATGATGCTGGAGAAAAAAAAATTAAAGATATGTATCTTGCTAATAAAAATGCAGTTTTGTGATAGATGTTGAGGAAGCAGAACCTCCTGTAAATTAGGTCACTTCTACAGTAAACCATCTCCTCAAGTCCTTTGTGGGAATTAGGTAGGAAACAGGTTTTTCTTTTCAAATCTTAATATAAAACTTGGGGCAAGAACAAGGATTCTACCTTATTCACATTCATCAAGAAACCCTAATGTAGCATCAATATTCACTTAATAAAGAGACCATTTACACTGCTGGGCTGCTGTTCTTTTGTTTGCCAGGCTTGATTCTTTTTTTAATCATATGGAGGAGTCGGAGCAGCAACATCTGTGACTTGTCAGTCATTTAATTAACCAAAGGAAAGCTAGCTATTCATTTTATTTCTGTATATGTTAATGCTAAAAACTAATAGAAAACAGCTAGTAAATTGTCCTCTGCATATATTGGACACAGCAACAATTACTCTGGCAGAGAAGATATAATAAAAGAGGAAATTTTAATAGTATTCTTATTCTATTTATTCTCAGGGGCTTCTGTTTCAAGGTACTGGAGAAATTAACAATTATTTCTTTTCGTTGTTTTTTATGATCTTTTTCTATTACTGCACTCTCCAACTTCAAATAAAATATAATTTGAACTTTCAGTTTTTGTATTCAGTTCTCTGTGGCATCTGGAGATTTCCTTCCTGGTTGGTTCCAGGGAGGTCCTGAGAAGGTTGAGAACCAGGAGCAGAAAGTGTTACTTTCAGGCAGCCGGTTAAGGCCTGGCAGTTATTAGCACAATCAAGATAACTCAGCTCAAACCCAGAACTTCCACCTAATCAAATAATTTGCTTTTCCAGCCTTCATTTTATTGACATATATGTCTTGCCCATATTTCTGGAGTGTCTGTCATACAATATGTCTAAATAGTTGCTATTGCTCTGCTATATAAAGCAATTAACTGACTTTATCCAGCAAATTGTCAAAGGATTTGCTCAGAAAGCTTGGGGAAATCTAACATACAGAACTATTCTCCAATTTATTGACATGCTATGGTGGTGAAAAAAGTAGGACATCAATAAACAGCTTGAGCTGGAAAACTGGAATCTGATTATAAGTATTGGGAGCTGGAGACCAGAGCCTCAATTAAAATCCATGCCATGGCTTCAGTTTCAAATCCAGAGCTGCTGTGTTTGAATGGGGGAAACTCAAGGCTTAGTGAAGTGTAGGAATGCAGCAATATGGAGTTTTTGCATCCAAAGTTTCCCATGGGTCTGTTTGAACTGGATCCAGGTTCAGCTCCTCATCCCAGACCATTCCTCTGGCTCTGGGAAGCTTCAACACAGCCCAGGGAAAGTATCTTTAGGCTTTTGTGCATGTAGTGATCTTGTATCTGTGTCTGAGTCAGAGTGATGGTGCAAGAGGAAAGCTGGAGCACAGGTGGAAGTAAAATGGGTCAGGGTCTATCCAGGATCAGCCCTGGATGGACTCCTCACCCATAAGGAGAAACCTACTTACTTCAGAGTCTAAACTCCTTAAACTAGCAGGTTTTGAAATTTTGACCTAAGAAAAGAAATCTCCAGGCTGAACAGCTCCAACTCTCTCAGCCTGCGCTCATAGGGAAGGTTCTCCAGTGCTCTGATCAGCTTTGTGGCCTCCTCTGGCCTTGCTCCAACAGTTCCATGTCCTTCTGATGCTGGAGACATCAGAGCTATTTGCAACATTCCAAGTGGGGCCTCACAAGAGCAGAGCAGAGGGGAAGAATCACCTCCCTGGACCTGCTGCCCACACTTCCTGCAACCCAGGATTCACTTTTGGATAACACCAACAAGGAAAGAGCAATAGGGGCTTGATCTTGGTATAATACATACAGAAACAAATAAAGAGGGAAACAGAGAAGGACCAAACTCCAAAATGAAGAGTAGCTCTTCCCTTGGGATATCCCCTTTGGTGCAATGCATTTGTAGGTGCCAGAGCCTGGTGCCACCTTCAATGTACTGTTAATATTCTGGTTATCATGCAAGAAGTCATTGATGAACAAGTTTAAGCAGTGTGCAAACAACGTTACCTGCTGAGAAGAGTTAAGGTACCCATCATACCATGTCAACTTGACAGGCCTCATGTTGTGTTTCTGATTATATTTAGTCATATAAAATTAACTTTTCCCTATGTAACGTGTTGGGTGGCAACGTGGCCACAACAAGAGTTATTTAGGCTCAAACCTATTTGTATTCAGCTTTACTAATGAGAATCACAATATGAGCACAATCCCCAACTTGTTTAAGGCAGTTCTGGAGTGCCAGGGCAGGAGTGGCTCGAGCCCTGAGCTGTGCAGGGGCTGATAAAACAGGAGGAGTTTGCTGATGTTCCTGCTGTCCAGCAGTGCCAGCTCAGGCCTTCACACAGCTCCTGCCTGGCCATGGAAAGGCTGAAGCTGTCTCTGACTTGCTTGGAGCTGTGCTGACTACCAGGTAGATATTTTCAGAACCACTGAAAGCATTTTTTAAGGACATTACAATTTCTGCTGTGTCTCAATTTTTTCTTTCCTTTTCTTTCCTTCCTTTTCTCCTTCCTTTCCCTTCTCCTCCCTTCCTTTCTCTTCCTTTCCCTTCCTTTCCTTCCCTCTTCTTTTCCCTTCCTTTCCTTCTTCCCTTCCTTCTTCCCTTCCATTTCTCCTACCTTTTCTCCTTTCCTTTCCTTCCCTTTCCTTTCCTCCCCCTTTCCTTATTTATTTTAATTGTAATATTTTGGTGGTTTTTCAGGTCAGCAATAACATTCAGATATCCCTTGGAGAGTCTTACTGCCCCAGTGACACAGGCCAAAGGCAAAACCACAGCAGGGGAGTTGGTGCCACACTCCCTTCCCCTAAACACAGTGGCTGAACCACTCTGAGTATCACAAACAGCTCTGAACAAGTTTGACCCCAAAAAAATATCAAGTGTCTTACCCAAGCAGGAAAATCTGTCTTCAGTCACAGGCAGAAGCTTTGGTTTCCTTGGTTCCTTGCCATTGCAAATCTAAGGCTCAGTGACCCATTCCTGCCCACTGGCTGTTGGGCACAGGCTCAGGATTTATCAATTATGATAATAACCAGGGAGGAGCCTTCATAATTAAAGGCTCAGAGTGTTACTCCTTATTTGCAACTCCTTTCAAGCTGCTATACCTGTCTGTGCTCAGATGTCGCTCAACCCTTAGCCTGAAACTGCATTCTTAAAGGAATTAGGGAGGGAAATGCAATAAAAACATCTTCAGCTGCTTGTGCAGAGAAAGGTGCAAAAGTGCAGTTATCCAACTCAATAGAGAAGGGGACACAAAAAAAAAAAAGCTTTTATATTGATGCTCTTCAGGCTTAAAAGCTGAAATTTGGCATGGAATGAACCCAAAGCTTTATATGAGAGGAAACCAAAATGATTTACAGACACTTGAAAATTGCTTCTCACACTGGGTCATTAATGGCTAAATTGGCCTTAGTCCTCATGCAGCAACACTCCATTGGCACAGGATGCTCTGGCTGTCCAGCCACGTGGCCCCTCAGAGTTTCCAGCACAGTTCAGGCCTGAAATCAGACTCAAAACTAGCAGGAAAACCAATATATTTAAATCCATTGAAGCAATATTATTGATATGAGATGTAGGCGGCACATGTGAGTTGGGAGCCAATGAGGGGCTGTGGCAGAGAACATTTTCCTTTCTGGTCAAGACCTTCAGCAAGAGTTTTCTAGGAAAAAAAAGTTTTTTCTAAGAAAAAGAACTATTTTGTAAGATAAATAAGTATTTTGTAAGAAAAAGTTGCATTTCTTCTTATCCTTGGCTTGCAACAACAGCAAAATGACAGGGGTTTGTCCCTTGAAATGATTCTGCAATGAAGTAATCCCCAACTTCCAAACGTTGAGGACATCACTGGCAATAAAAGGTCCTGCTGGTGAACTAAAATGCAATTCAGGAGTGAAAATCAGCACTCACAGAGCCCAGAACCTGCAGCAGCAGCAGATACCTGAATGCTATTGCTGACCTGAAAAACCATCAAAATATTACAATAAAAATAAATAAGGAAAGGAAAGGAAAGGAAAGGAAAGGAAAGGAAAGGAAAGGAAAGGAAAGGAAAGGAAAGGAAAGGAAAGGAAAGGAAAGGAAAGGAAAGGAAAGGAAAGGAAAGGAAAGGAAAGGAAAGGAAAGGAAAGGAAAGGAAAGGAAAGGAAAGGAAAGGAAAGGAAAGGAAAGGAAAGGAAAGGAAAGGAAAGGAAAGGAAAGGAAAGGAAAGGAAAGGAAAGGAAAGGAAAGGAAAGGAAAGGAAAGGAAAGGAAAGGAAAGGAAAGGAAAGGAAAGGAAAGGAAAGGAAAGGAAAGGAAAGGAAAGGAAAGGAAAGGAAAGGAAAGGAAAGGAAAGGAAAGGAAAGGAAAGGAAAGGAAAGGAAAGGAAAGGAAAGGAAAGGAAAGGAAAGGAAAGGAAAGGAAAGGAAAGGAAAGGAAAGGAAAGGAAAGGAAAGGAAAGGAAAGGAAAGGAAAGGAAAGGAAAGGAAAGGAAAGGAAAGGAAAGGAAAGGAAAGGAAAGGAAAGGAAAGGAAAGGAAAGGAAAGGAAAGGAAAGGAAAGGAAAGGAAAGGAAAGGAAAGGAAAGGAAAGGAAAGGAAAGGAAAGGAAAGGAAAGGAAAGGAAAGGAAAGGAAAGGAAAGGAAAGGAAAGGAAAGGAAAGGAAAGGAAAGGAAAGGAAAGGAAAGGAAAGGAAAGGAAAGGAAAGGAAAGGAAAGGAAAGGAAAGGAAAGGAAAGGAAAGGAAAGGAAAGGAAAGGAAAGGAAAGGAAAGGAAAGGAAAGGAAAGGAAAGGAAAGGAAAGGAAAGGAAAGGAAAGGAAAGGAAAGGAAAGGAAAGGAAAGGAAAGGAAAGGAAAGGAAAGGAAAGGAAAGGAAAGGAAAGGAAAGGAAAGGAAAGGAAAGGAAAGGAAAGGAAAGGAAAGGAAAGGCAAAAAATGAGATCAAAATCTCTGTTAAAAACCTATCAAGAAGAGAAAGCAGTGCCAATCCTGTGAGCAGTCAGTGCTGAGGAGCAGATGAGGCTTCCCCATAGGACATCTCTCTTCTTCCCTCACTTTCTTGAGGGCTCCAAGCTTGGACCCCACCAAAGCAAAGTAGCAATCAGTTTGGTTCAGTTTTATCTATGTTCCATGGTGTGTATTAAAAAACCCATTCGATACTCACAACTTCGCAAAGCAGATTTTAGAAGAGTCTAATCAGTGAAATCGTCATTCCCTGCAATGTTCTCTGTCTCTAAACTTGAAACTAGAACTAGGAAAATTCAGGTGGTTTGTGTAAATCTGGGACAGGTGTATGGTAAAAGCAGAGAGCTTCATTCCCTCCCTTAACAGCTCAGCAGGACACAGACCATGGAGTTCTGCAATCCTCATGGCACTCGTGGGCAAAGAGATGGAGATGTGACTCAGATTCACAGATGAGTGGAAAATATTTAAGGCAGTGACCCACTGGTGAGACCTGGGGCAATGTCAGTGGGGAAGGAAAGGGATTCAGGGCTGTAAGAGAAAAAGAAGCACAAACATAAGAGTATTGGCTTCTGTACCCTCATGCCAAGGAGGGGATGCTGCTGGGGCACTACTTCCAAGGATGTGGCAATTTAGCAAGTCAAATAACTATTCATTTTGAAACTTACACCTGGAAAGGTGAGGATGAGCAACACATCTGTGCTCAGCTTACCTTCACCTTTGTTTGGTGGAAGCACAGGAAAACACTCCGTGCTATTCCCTGTACTACTGTGAACAGAGCTCAACTCACAGGAGAATTCCCAGGTGCAAATGTGGGTGCACAAAAGTGTAAGCCCCAGTTCAAGAATGTGTCCCTGGTTGCCTGAAGGGAAAAAAAAAATAAAAATCCCACTCCTGCCAAGTGGAGAATGCATTATCTTGCTAATATAGCTGAGAGACACCAGAGGAAATTTCCCTATCAAATATTTGTACACGGGTCCAATTTATTAAAAGCAAATATTGACCAGTCGCTCCTTAAATATTTTAAATAATTTAGTCTAAATATTTTGATACCCAAGTAAATTAATGCTAAAGCAGCTCTTTGTTTGTGCCAAATCAGTGCTTCCCAGTAGGAAGTGAGGCCATCCTTGCAAGGAAGCTTTCCCTCTCAGTAGGCAGTCCATTTCTGCACAGTGCCATTAAGTTAATTTCAAAAAGAACCAGTAAAGGTATATGGAGCAGGCAGTAATAGCATGGAAAATATCCAAAATTACTAGAGCCCAGCAACAGAACTTGGATGCCATTTTCATGCACTAATAATTTGTAGTTTACATATTGAAGGTAAACTATAAACCGACTACTTCCTTGGTGAAGTCTTGCAGGTAATTGCAAATATGTGGTTAGTGCTGTACCTTTCCCCATCTCTAGGAATAAGAACAGAGAGCTGAATTTGCACTGGATTATCAAGTGCTAATGTGGAGTTTCTTTGTCACCAACAAGAGTAAATTTACCTGTGATCAAACCATAAAACTACAGCAATTTGGAAGCTAAATTCCCAAACTAGAAATTGCGACATCCTGCGAATTATTGCTTTCCTTTTAACTCAAATCCTACCTTGATAGTGCAGACTTGATAAATATGCTGAAGTGCGTGGAAAATTATGTTTCAAATCAGAAAACTCTTTGAGAACTTCCCATTATTTTGGCTGAGGAATTTAGTGCCTGCAAGAACAGCATCAACATGACAACCTTATTTACTCTTGGGTGTAATCCAAAGTCATTTGTATGAGAAGTGGGACACAGACTCTCCTGCTTTTTCACAGGGTTTGGTGAACAATTCTGCATTTCTACTGCCCCAAGAGCTACTGGATGAGTGATTTTCATATGAAAACCAGTTCAGCAAGTAGGTTGGACTTGAATAGGTTGAACAAGGTGGTCTTTCATTATCTATGAGGATACCTATAGCCTAATGATCAGCTACTGGTACTGTTCATTCTCATCATACTGGAAGACTTTTGGACCATGTGCTCAGCAGTTTTGCTCCAGAGAAGCTGGGGGAGAAACAGCTCTCTTGGAAGGGGAAGGGGAAGGGAGGACTTGGTCCCATCTGGTTCAAGCCAAAGGAAAATTTCTGTTGCTGTCACTGCTCTTTGCATCACAGTCTACATTGGGACAGGAGTTTTCCAAGCAGAAAATCCTGGGGAAGTTTCCCAACTGCTGGAGTTCACATAACTCATTTCTGCCAGTCAGTTGGTGCTTCCTCTGCCCACAGAATCTACAGTTCAGCTCATAATTGAACAGTTTTCAATATCTGAGTCTGTGATGTTCTTTAAACTTACCCATGTCTGTCCTGTTGGACATTTAGGGGTCCTGGAATCACTTTGGTTGCAAATCACAACATTCGTTAAAAAAAAAAAAGGATTGTGCCTTTTCTAAGAGACCACAGATTTTTTTTCTGCTAGACACAATCATGGATCAAGATCCATTTAATGTGTTCATGTTGTGGAAGACACTGGGATCTGCTAAGCCAAAAAAAAAAAAAAAGAAATAACCTGCCGTGGACCCAGTGAAGTGGCACTGCTTGGAATGTTTGGAAAGCAAAAGAGGGAGTGTGAGAGACTGAGATCAGCACTTGCAAAACGAGCAGTTTCCAGTAGTTTAGCTGTAGCCCAGGTTGCTGCAGCCCTGCCAAGTGCAGATCTTACAGTTGGCGTGGCAGGCAGGTGGTGGGAGCTGCAGAGTGGGGCCAGCTCGCCTGCTAGGAGCATTACAAACTCCATTTCTGTCAGCAGAGCAGCAGCCAGCACAACAAATTAGGAAATGTGAGCTGGAAAGCACAGGACAGCAGTACTGCCCTCAAAAAAAAAGACATCCAGGGAGAAGGTTATTCAGTGAGAAAAGAGGATATTATTAAACAACCCATTCATTCATTGACCAGCTGAGTTCACTATAAAAGGCATTTTTTGCCCAATATTCTAATTAGCCACATAGACTTACACTAGGCAAAAGGTTTATGGTGAGCATCTCAAACTGAGTAACTCCCTTTGTTCACCTTCCCAGTGTACCAGGCCAGGTTGGATGTGGCTTGGAGCACCCTGGGCTAGTGGAAGGTGTCCCTGCCCATGGCAGGGGGTGGAATAGATGAACTTTAAGGTCACTTCCAACTCAAACCATCTTGGGATTCTCTGATACAACAGCCTCAATGACCTCAAGGAGTCTGAGCATCAAAGGAAGTTAAGTTGCTGCATTTTGGAGGGATCTAAAGCCTATGGATCTAAAGCTCAGCTAAAGAAAAGTTCTCACCTTTCCAAACCTAAGGAAAAGGGTTTTTTGCAGCTGGATGCTGGACATGGACTCATTCCCTCTTCCATGAAGGCAGGAGAAGGATTCTCTGTGCCTTCCTGTGTCTCCCTGACCCCCTGTGACCCTGCTCCTCCCTAGCTCTGTCTGCCTGTCCCCAGGGCAGGGGAAAGGGATGCAAAGGCTGAGAGGAGAAGCAGTAAGTCCCAACCCTCCCCGAGGGATGCCCTGTAGGCAGGGGAGGAAATGGAGTAAGTACAAGTAAAATTGGATTTAATCATTGCCACTAATAAAGGGGCAAGAGCATAGAGCCAGTTCCTATGCTGATGGCAAAATTAATTGCTCAAGGCACATTAACAGTACATTAGTTAACATATACACAGTGAGTAAATTGTAATTAAGCTAACTAACTCAGTAGTAAATACGTAGGCTATGTATGACAATTGCTGTGTGTAAAACTCCTCCAGACACTAGTGATAATTGTTGACTTACATAATTTAAGCCACAAAAATCAAAACTAACACAGATGTATTTTAATTTTTAAACTGTTTGGGATTGGGATTTTTGCTTCTTACTTTGGTAAATGAAAGAATGATGTCATGCAGCAGCATTAAGTACTATTAACCAGGCCATAACTAACATTGGCTGCATAAATTATACATAACCTGACACTTTTATGCCCTTGGTGAAGAATTGCTTCATGGCTTGTGCAATCTTTTCCAAAACAAGTTCCAAAGGATCACATCACTAGTTATGTTTCAGAGCTACAAATTGGTAACTGAATTAACAGTCATTTATGAAGTTTACATGGAGAACTTCTCTGATTCAAGCACTTGCAGATTAGAATTTATTTTTATCTGCGGTATAATTTTTCATCTCTGGCTTTTGCCAAAGTCAATAGAACCTCAGCCAAACTCTGTTCCAGTTCTCCATTTGTGCCCTCCTGTTCTTGGCTACTTAGCTAGATGAGTCTTTTCTAACTGGGAAAGTAAATAAATGAGTTTGGTTCACCCAAAAAAATTCTGATTTTCAGCCTCTGATTCCTGAGTTCATATTGAGACTTTTAGGCTCCTACACTTGCAACTTAATTAAAACAAATAGAACAATCAATTTGTCACATCTGGAAGTTGAGCAACTTATCTGCCGGGAGGGAGAGGTTGAATAGGGTATTCTTTAACAATCTGGTTTCTTTCTCCTATCCCAGTTTAATCTGCAAGGCAAATACTGGAGCAGTGTTGAGTGGGACAATATGAAAAGCCTATTTTTCCACGAAAGCCCCAAAAGTACTTGTCTTCTGGGACACAGGCTACTGGAGCTCTTAAGAGGTTTATACTACAGAAAAGAGATTAGAAGAGACAGGAATCATAATCACATGTAATGGTAACAAACAGGGGAACGGAAGTGATGAAGGAGGACATGGAGAGAGAGAAAAGAGCAGGAGACAGGACAGCAAATGTTGTCGTGGAGCTTATGCAAACCAGAAGACAATTAGGGAAGAATTGTTGCCCAAAGCAGCTGTGGTTGCTCCATCCCTGGGAGTGTTCCAGGCCAGGCTGGATGGGTCTTGGGGCACCCTGGGCTGGTGGAAGGTGTCCCTGCCCATGGCAGGGGGTGGAATGAGATGAGCTTTAAGGTCCTTTCCAATCCAACCCAGTCTGGAATTCTATGAGTCTACAACTACTGGGGTGAACAAGAGACTTGCTATAGGCTCTGTGGGCAGATTTAGGTGAGGATTCACTTGTTTAATGAGGACAAAGAGTCATTACTGTAAGCAATTTTTGTGGGAAACTTTCCATTCCTGACTCAATAAGAATGTCCTAATTGAACGAGGTCCTCACTAAATACACAATGACACAACAGGAGGTGACAGGAATATATATTTGTCCTTGGTAGATGGTTAAAGATTTCATGGAACTACTCACAGAAAATCACTTCAGATCAGGCTGATTCATTGCAAATGAATTGGAAACACAAATAAAGTCACAGAAGTTCAGTTTTCCTGTAGCAAAAAGGAAAATGTTCTGAAGTGCCAAGGCATGAAGTTGGTTGGACTGCAGAGATCAGAGAGCAGGAGGTTACACCTCCTACACCCCTGGCAAGGTGGGCAAGTTTGGTGGAGTGACATAGGAATGCCCCTGAGGCTGTGATCCTCATGGATCCTGCTGTCCCAGGGTCCCACAAGGTACAGACACAGCTTGTTCTGATGTGAGTTTATACTTAATCAACCACATTCTCTGCTCGGGGTTGTACAGTCCTTTCTTCACTTGTCCCAGGTTTGTCCAGATGTTTTATCTTGCCAACAGAAAATCTAATTATTCCTTAAATTTGAAGAGAGTTAGAGAATAAATCCATCCTAGCTCATTGCAAAAGCATTTAACCACTTCTTTTTTTTGACCATGAACCTATTGAACCATATTTCAGGTGCCTAAATGCTGATGGCTTGAATGAGGTTAGAGCGAGTAAAACCAAGGTGCAGAAACAACCAGGTGAGGCTCTTTGACCAGTGGCATGCAGCAAACCAAGTGAGCAGGAAGGATTGAACACTTTGGGTCTATTAAACCTCTTAACCATGTCTCAAGTTTGAACTTCATTGAGAGCACCATTACAGAGGATTTCTTGCGTGGGTTGAAGGGAGAGGGAAATGAAGTCCATAAAAAGCCATCAGGACCGAAATTATTCTTTAACCTCCACAGCCTTTCAGGTTTTCCTCAAAACTTGATGATACTTTGTCATTGTACTCATTTAGTGCATGTTGGGCTAGGCCAGGGAGGTCCTGCTGCTTCCCAGGCAATTTCCATCAGTGGGATAAGGATGTTTCAACCAAATCCAAGCAGCTTCTCCTAAACAATATACCTAACAGTAGGAAAAGGAGAAATTCTTGAGTTTAGAAAACTTCATTATTAAAACTCCCTAACTTAGTCTAAAAACCACAGGAGTTTTATATAAAGAGTTTATTTCTTGCCTTTTTTTGTGCATGTTGTTTTTACCTTCTTTCCATTGCACAAGCAGAGCTGTCAGAGCAAAGATGTGTTGATGCTGTTACTGAGAAAAATTATTCTAAATCTGCCAAATACCACAAAAAAAGTTGAATTTCACTCCTGTTTCTCTATTTGCCTAATTCAGGCTTGAACTTCCAAACCTTGTGAGACTAATTCTAGAAGGCAGGAGAGATTCTGTTCCTTCAAACAGAAAACTGTGGGTAAAAAAAACATAGCAAAGGTGTGTTGAGAGGATTTCAAGGAATGGAAAAGGCTGGATAATATTAGCCCAAAAATGAGCACTTATGAAAAGGGGGTTGGGGATATGATTTGGGGTTTCATTGTTCCTTGGAGCTGTCAACTAATCCAAGGGATTAGGTCATCCAGGGCTCGAAATGAAACTCAGCAATTCCTTTCTTTGTCAGTGCTGGAGAACACACCACACAGGTCCCAGCTGGGTCTGTCCTGGATCTGATGCTCTTCAATATTTCATTAACAACTTGGATGACAGCAGGGAGAGAAGACTTTGGATGACACCAAACTGGGAAAGATCTCAAGGCTTAAAATTCCAAATGATTTTGGAGCAAGCATCCTAATGATGACATTTAATAAAGATGAGTGTGAGGGACTAGACAGAGGGAGAAAAATCCAATCCACACAAAGACAATGGTGGAAGAAAGCAGAAAATGAGGCAACAGGAGATCACAATGTTTTTGGGAGTCAACCCATACAGAGCTGGTAGAAAATGGCAAATAACTTCCTAGGATCTCTGCTGAGCACCATTAAAGCTTTGATGGAAATAAAATGCCCATTTCTTGGCATTAGCCTTTAAAATAGAAATGAAGAAAAACTAGGAAAAAGTGCAGTAGAATATACTAGGAAATTCTAAACATTTGGGAAGAGCAGTGCTGAGTGTGCTTGTCTAGAAAGAGGAGGAGAACCCTCAATCCTATTTTCACTTGAAATACATTTATGTACATGCACATGAAAGCTTCGATATGTAAATCATTATTTAAATAAGGTGACAGCACTTTTTTTCCATGTCCACACAGGGATGGAAAAGAAGTAACAGGTTTTAGCTTGCAGGAAGGGAGGTTTTTTTCTATCTGAAAGGATAATTAGGCACTGGAGCAAATTACCAGGGGAGATTGTGAAACTCACTGGCAATTTTTAAGAACAGATTAGACATACATCTGCCAACACTCATGTAATTTTAGTTGGGCCAGGGCCAGGGCACAGAAGGAAAAGGGCCCAGATCCATCTTGCCTGATGGGAGAGACACCTAACTCTGGGAACTGACTGTCCTGGGAACCTCTGCTGAGCCATTTTAAGGGCAGAGGTGTGAAGTTGTGTCTATCATAGAGCCAGAGGTGACTGCATTCCTCAGCCACTTGCTGGAGTCAGCTGGAATCAATCTGGACATGGGTATCTTCCAGGACAGGATCCAGTTTAACATCCCTTCCACACCACCAGCTCCTCAGGGCTTCTCTACACACCAAACCATCTAACCTGAATGGGAATCAATGAGCACAAGGTGGACATTGAGGATATAGATGGATTTTTGCATATGCCCTTTTATCTGTTTATGTATCTATTTTTTATATCTATATATATTTCTATTTACTTAATTGTCACTTCTGCACTCAAAACCACAGATCTCAGGCCAGTGCAGTCAAAATCAGGCTTAGAGTTTAAAACAGAGACTTGGAGTTTAAAATCAAGACTTACAGTTTAAAACAGACAACTGCAGTTTAAAATAGAGACTTGAGAGTATAAAATAGAGTTGCAGTTTAAAATAAAGAGCTACAGTTTGTAATAAAGACTCTGCAGATTAAAAAGACTTACAAGTTCAATCTCAGCTATTTGCATAATATTGAGCAATCGACTAAAAATTGGGGTGTAAAAAATTGCAAGTGGTTATGCAGCTGAGAACAAAGTGGATTTTATCATAGCAGCTGTACCTGGATACCTTCAGCATCTCGAGCCATCCAGCAAAATCCCTGCTAAGCAATCCCGGTAGGATTCCTTGGCAGGATGCCATCCAGAAAGAGAAATTTTTCCACTATTTCTTCTTTCTTTTAGGATTTTCTGTCTCTTACACTGTAACCCAAAATAATATCCCTTAAATAACAGCCTGGGCTTCAAATGTCTGTCCAGGAACTGTGCCCTTTGCTCCCAGACTAAATGCTCCTACACAACCTCCTCTCTGGCCACGCTCACACCCATCTGCTCACATGGCAAAGTGCCTGGGGCAGGGCTGTGCCAGCTTCCCTGGGTCAGGGATGCCAAGCTATGACAGCAGTAGATGGACAACCTGCCTCACACTGCCACGTTCTCCCTTCCAAACTCAGCCCTGCTCAGTTCTGTGCATTAGGCATCAGGGATAGAAATACCTGTACGATGGAGAATGGGAAATATAAAAGGTTTGGGGCTATTTGCTCTTTCCAAAAAAAAAAAATTAAAATTTCAGGCTTCTAGGAAACATAGACAGCCCATTTGGGATATAAGATATTATAAAAAGCTTGCCCAGAGGAATGCTCTGAAAGCAAACCCTTGGCAGAGTTTCAGTAGTTGCATTAGGCAAGTCGGAGGCAAAGGGATTGCTCCCAGCTCTTCCCAGCCAGGACTCCCATTTGTGTGGGAAGTGCCTTTCTTCCTTCAGGCTAATCAATAAACCAACAGCATTGACAGACTGTGTCAGCCACAATGGGGTCAGGGCCACAACATGTGGCTGAGGATGTCCTGCTCTGTCCAGCTCCAGGATCTGCTCCTCCAGGTGAGAAGTGGTGAGAGGGAACTTGATACCTCAGAGTGTGTTTGAGCACAGAATCATAGAATAGAATCATCAAGGCTGGAAGAGACCTCTAAAATCATCAAGTCCAACCATTAACCTGTCACTGCTGGAACCACTAAACCCTAAACCAGATCCTCCAGCACCAGATCCAGATGCCTCTTAAACACTTCCAGGGATGGTGACTCCACCACCTCTCTGGGCAATATCCCAGTGCCTGAAGATCCTCATAGGGAAAAAATTCTTCCTAACATCTAATCTGACTCCCCTGTCTCAGTTTATGACCATTCCCTGTAGTTCTCTCCCTGCAGCCCTGTCAGGAGAAACATCCCCCACTCTGAACTGGGGTAGGATCTTCAGTGACCAACTGAAATTGAAGAGGGAAAGCAGTAGATGTGTTTTAAGAGATTAGAGTTCTTTGTGCAGTGATCTGGATACAGCACCTCTGGATACAGCACCTGGTGCTTTCCAATCCGTGCCACATCCATGGCATGTCATGTCACTCAAAATCAAACCTAATTCAGTAGAGTATTTCACTGCTGAAATGGATTGCACAACACCAGGTCATGGGCAGTGTTTGCTCCTGAGCCAAGGGGAGGCACAGCAAGGGTCACTATCTCCTTCCTTTAAGGCCAAGGTGGATGGGGCTTGGAACAACTTGGGTTAGTGAAAGGTGTCCCTGCCCATGGCAGGGGGTTGGAACTAGATGATCTTGAATGTCCCTTCCAACCCAAAGCAGTCTGTGGTCCCCATATGAACCCTAACAACACTTTCCCTCAGCAGCAACAGCTCTTCTGATTTTTCCAAAAAAAAAAAAAAGCAGAGGTCAAGTAAATCGGAGCAAGCAGAATCATGCTGAAATAGTGTTCATATCATTTCCAGGGGGGAATACCTTCCTGAGGAACTGTGCTGCAAACACACCTGGTGCAGGACTCTAAGGCACAGACTGTGCTCCAGCCCTGAAGACCTCACGTGCACATTCTCAGCCATGTAGAAAATTACCCCCAGCAAAGCTGGTCACGTACTGAGCACCACACTCCTCGCTGCTCCACGAGCCTGACATGCAGGAAGGTGGACATGGAGAGAGACAGAACGAGTGTAGATCATTACAGGAACCACAAAGGGCGAAGCTGTGAGTGATGGTGCTGTAATGGAAAGCTGAGAGTGTGACAGGGGGAATGCTGCTCCTCCGAGCCACAGCCAGAGGAATCCTGCACGACTTGGGGAAGCAAACTCATCTAATAACTCAGCACTGAGCCCACTTTTGAGTCGACCTCTGCACATATCTGCTTGTCTTTTAGGCTTCCTCACCTCTGACATTCATGGCAAATTAAGGGGATAAGTGGAAAGTGTAAACCAGCACAAAAACCACATATGGATTGAATAACTCCCTCTGTGTTTCTTGTATCCATATTCACCTTCCCCAGTGATCACCTCCTTTTAGATCATTAGTTAGTATCTATAATTCCAGAGCACAAGAACTCTAAGCTAAGATCAAAGCCCCAGTGTGCCAAACACTGGCTCAGCACCATCACAGGAGCTGATTACTGTGTCATGGGGAACCAAAACCAGGGCCTGGGGGAGAAATGTGGGGCTGGGGGTGAAATGTGGGCTGAGTGTGAAATGTGGGGCTAAGGGTGAAATCACAGAATCATAGAATCAACCAGGTTGGAAGAGACCTCAAAGATCATCGAGTCCAACCCTACCGTGGTGACTAGACCATGGCACTAAGTGCCACATCCAGTCTCAGCTTGAAAACCTCCAGGGATGGTGAATGTGGGGCTAGGATGAAATGTGGGGCTAGGATGAAATGTGGGGCTGAGGATGAGTTGCCCAAGGTGACATCTGTGCCTGGGCACAGGTCTGGATGGTACCATGACTGAGGGAATGGTAATGCTTTCCATTCTTTTCAGCCATACAAGTGAAGGAAAGCATCCTGCTTGATTTTATTAAAGTCATATGTTACTCTGGAATCCTGTGTTGCTGTTCCTCTGCCTGCTTAGTCTGGCAGTCTAAGTATATTTGAAAACCAATAAAATAAAATATTACCAAAAAAACATAATACTCTAGAAATCCACTCCCTCCTGTAATTACAGTTTAATGTCTAACATACTTTGTGCTTCACATTCAGCAAACTTTGATACAGTACTTAGACTGAAATTATGGTGCACCAGAGTAACATACATTTGCTGGCAATGAAAATGGGAAATAATTTCTCTTTTATAATTAGGGGATGTCTGCAGGATGGAGGTGCTATTTGTTTGTCATCACAGAATATGCCTGCCTTGTGTCAGGCAATCAGTTTGACATGTGGAGTTAACTTTAGGTTAGCCAGACCAGGCACATGGATTTGTTCTCCATTTTCTCTACTGTCTCACAGCAAGTCAAAAAGGAATGTTTCCTAGGCATGTTATAGGGAAGGGCAATGTTTTCTTGTAAGGAATATTTGCTTGTTGGGTTTTTAAACTCAAACATACTCTTAGAAAACCCACAATGAGACATATTCCTGATCCACAGGAACCACAGGCTTTATCAGTCAATGGAATGAAAACTGCTGCTCTGTAATGATGGGGGGAAACTTGGGCTTAGCTTCTTTGCCAGCACTTGTGGCATATTTCTAGATATGATGTTGGTGCTATAGACTGTGTGAACAAAGTTTGGAAGGCAACATCTTTTAATTGAATGGCTCCAGCAGTAATTATTATTTGCTCTCTTGTTAATTAACAATTTACAAATGGCAGCCAGCACAGTGTGGCTAAATTACTTCTTCAAGATGACTTAAAGCTGGAAAAGAGTTGCAATTACCTTCTGTCAGAATTTTGCCTTTTTTTTACTGGCAGTTTCTCTCTGACCCTGGAAGAGAAGTCAGGGATTGAAATGGGGGGGGGGGAAGAGAAATTGTATAATCTATGCCCTTCCCACCAAAGTTTCCCAGTCTGTTCACAGGCAATTTCCTATCTCCAGGAGCAGACAGTAATCACAGCTGAACAGTGCCTTAAAGCCCAGTTTGCCTCACTTGTGTAGGGCCAGAAAAGTAAGTCTAAGTCTCATCCTTCTCTTCCTTTAGTGCAGCCATTCCCACCAATTTCACTGCCATTTCAGGACCAGAACCACTGGCCAATCCCTGACTCTTCTAGTGCTGGATTCAGCCAACAATTCAGTTATGAATTCAGCAGATCAGAGATTAATAAAAAGGTTCAAGTTGACCTTCAATCTCATCTCATTCCAATCACCTGTGGAAGAACCATTGCTTGTGGCATTCAAAACCAGAGACAAACCAGTGGCAATTATCCCTCTTTCTGGGGAGGTAAGGAGTAGGGAACAGAGCAGGTCTTGCTCATCTCCAGTTGCTGTGATCATAGGGAAAACCAAGCAGGAAGAACTGGAGCTCACTGTCTACTTATGTATGCAAATTGTCTGCTCTGTGCCTACATTAAACACCAGCCTGAGCAGGAAGAAACCAGAAAGGTAATTATCCAGTTGGAATGTGCACATGGTCCTGCTCATGGAGATGTGATGAGCTGAGAACATGCACATAGTTAGTCTGCACCTTTTTAGGGGCTGCCTATGCAAACCTGCTCCTCAGGCAGGTGTACAAAGAGATGCTCATGATTCTCTGGCATTTTCCTGGAGATCATTGTAATTTTGGGGTATGATCAGAACACAAATGGCATTTAACAAAGCAACACAAAAAGCAGCACAGACTCTGCCATCACCTCCACGGAGCATTTCCTGGGCACAGCTTCTCTCCCACAGTCATTTTAACCTATCAAACTCTACACAAACTTTTATGTAGAAAAATAAAAGCTGTTTTATTTTCTGAGCAATCTCATTAATTCTTCTGCAGGATATTTTCTGTTTCACCAAAGTGCTCACAATTTCTTTCCCAAGGAAAATAAGGGACTGGAAAACAGAGGCTGCTGCTTTGGTCAAGGTGCAGCTGCAGTTCACTGCTCCTTTCTGAGAGCATGTCCTGCAATTTTACCCATTTTCCCCTCAAAGATTAAAGTAAAAATGAACTAAAATATGAGCCCTAACCATTGTCACCAACCCAGAAGGAAATAAAACCTGGTGGGAGCTGAGACAAAGTCTCCTACCTTGAAGGTTGGATCAGGTTGCAAGGACTTCCCAACAAGGACTTCAGTCCTTGATTTATTGGGGCTGACCAAATTTATTCCTTTTCTCATATATGAAATTTTTATGAACTTGCTGGAAATAGTAATGCTGTCCTAGAAAATCAGCAGAGTTAATGCTGGCATTGGGCTCCCACATGCTGGTGACAGTGGCTTGTCCCTGAGAGCAGCACACTGGCCTGGGTCTGTTTCAACTGGAAAAGAAAACATTGGAGAGTGGCAAATTTTTTGCAGCTGACACAGTATTATTATGTGCTAGCAACAGCTATCCAAGCAATAAAGTTCAGGGCAACATCCAAACCAACTGGCAAAACTGAGAGTATGTTCATTTCTTTGACTTCAGCATCTTAAAATCAGCTTCTAACTCAATGAATTCCAGCAAAAACAAGGGATGGACACAGAGTACTCCATGAGGAACAGCCAAGATGAGAATACCACACTATGCCCCTGGGTTTGGGGGTGAGGGCTCCAAATATTCAAGGGAATCTTTGAGTGAAGTCTTCATGGGATGAAGTAGAGTCTGGCTCCATCCTGCCATGGAGCTTAACTCCAAATGCCAGTTAAGCATCTCCTCGTGGTCCTCAGCCAAGAGATGCAGATGTTCAGGCTCCCTCCCTCCCCTCCATCCCCTTTCCAGCTTGTGAGCAGCCCGGGAGATGTGTCACCCTGACGATGCTGAAGGGCAAAGTTGTCACTTTTTCTCCTCACCAGAAGTGAAATAAGAAATCAGAGCTCCATGAGCAGCCCTGACAGGCACTGTGAGCACAGACACACTGACCATTCTCAGCCTTGTCCTGGGTGCTAACAAGAGGTGCAAAGAAGTGCCAACTGTCACTTTGGCTTTCCTGGCATCAGTGGAATCAAAGTGGCAGGAGGGCAACTCCCTCATCTCAAGGAACACCCTCAAGGACCCCTGAGTGATAGCTTGGAGCTCGACCCACTCCTGTGGGAATAGGCTTTGGCAATATCTCCCTTCAGCCCAATGCTCTCCAGATCCTGTGGATCAGCACACTGGTTTGTTGGTTTTTTCTTTCATTTCTTAATAAATTAACATCTGAAATATTTTTCATTTGGTTTTTTAAAATAATTTAGAAATTTTTTTATTTATGATGTTTTTGACATGGGTACCAATATCATATAGCCAATGGCACTCAGGATGCTGTGGGATGTGTTCATTGAGGAGCACAGAATGCATCTCAGCTTCTTGTAGGATCACAGGAGAGACATCCCTGGATAACAGGCATTATAGCAAACATGGGAAATGCAGACAATAAAACTCTCAGTGTTCCCCTAAAGCGTGTGACAAAGTCTCGTGGTTCAGCATGGGCTCAGTGAGAGGAGCTGAAAGACTTCAAGGCAGAAAATTTACTTAAAGCTTTACTCGCTGTCAGAGGGTTAAATATCTGTGCTGGGCCAGAGTTTCTGCAGGGAGCAGTGGGCAGACCCTGCCCCTTTCACACCTGAGAGCCATGCACACCGTGGTCTTCACATCTGCTCCCCCTGCACCAACTATTTAGTTCCACAAGAAGGAGCAGCCAAGGGAATCAGATCCCTCAAAGATCACTCAGTGCCAAGGAACCAGCGGCGAGAGGGGAATGCTTAGAAATTCACACTAGGGTCTCATGTTTTATTTTTACTGAGGAGCAGAGAATTGTGGCACTGGAGGAGATCAGTGCTGGAGCTGGTGGGCAGCACCAGCCTCTTCAAAGGGAGGTGAACCCCTGGAAAGCCTCATCCTGCTGGTTGAGGGCAGCCAGGCTCCTTTCCCATGCCTCCACCATCCTCTCCCAGGCTGCAGCACAGGGTTTGATTACCCTTATCATTATCTGAGCTTGCAGGGCAACGTGTTTTAATAAGAGACATAAAATTATCCAGTCTGCTCTGAAACCTCAGCACAGCATTTGTTTCAATGACCCCCTGTGGTGGGGAATTGGGCAGATTGACTATGTATTGTATGAAGAAGGATTTCCTTTTGTTTGTTCACAAAGCATTGCCCTTTAATTTAATCATATGTCCCTTTGCTCTTGTACAGTTCGCTGTACTCTGCCCATTCCCCCCTCCCCTCTCTTTTTCATACAATCTGGACATCTCTGACCATTCCAGCGCTAGCTCTAATTATTTCTCTTAACTCATTTATTAACAAATGTCTGCTGGTGGCAGAAGCTTTGTGGATCTTTAGGAAAATTGATACAGATATTTTATTAGAATCATTAAGAATGTTCAGCCCTAGCTTGTTTGGGAGAGCATTGGAGAAACTGAGTGGCTCTGAAATGTGAACCAGATGCAGGACATGTTCATAAATAAAACCAGACTGAGTCAAACTGTGGCCTGCATAATAAGACATCACTCACTGTGTTTGCCATCTATTTGCAGACATGTTGTTAGCTGCATTTATTACCAAAGTTAGGTGCTTATTTGGAAGCTTTCACTTCTGGGAGCTTGTGATACTTTCTGTAAAACAAGACCCATAAATCATAGCTTGCTGGTTTGAAAACCTTGTACCTCCAGATAACCAGCACTTGTCATTAGATTGTCTAAAACAGAGGATTAGCCAAAATACAGATGGAGAGGAAACACAGACTGTTTAAGTTGAGTATTTTGGACAAGAGCCCAAGGAAATGACAATCGATATGGATATAGCATTTCTGAAGAGTTATGTAGCAAAAAGTGCAAGAAAATACTCTGACAGAGAAAATAAATAAAGCTGACAGAGGCTTAATTCTCTAGATCCTGTCCTGTGGATAAAAATTAGAAACATTAAGCCATTAAATCATTCCACCAGGACTTTAAACAATAGGAGCAGACTGGCATGTTGCTGCACAAGTTTAGAACAGTCTCTTTTGTAGACTAGATAAATATTCAGCATTGTAACTCTAACACTCTTCACACTTCCCATACACTGCCTGACTTATTTCCCAGCCCTTTTTCATGTGGGACAGGTTTTAAATAAAATAGAAATTCCTCTTGCTTCTTACAGATTGGAGTTGATTAAATATTCCACTGATAAAGGGTAAGCAAATGTCAGATTCAATATAATAAAAAGAGAAATGAGAGTTCATACAAGCAGCAAAGCAAACAATCCATTTTCATACTTTATTAGAAACATTTATTGCCATAATGACTGCATTATACTAAGCAAGCAGGTGGAAAGGTGCTCTGTGCAAGATATTCTCAAATATCTTTATTTTGAGGGTTTTATATCTCCAATATTTAGACAGATGTTTTATTCCCTATAATATAGTCAGAGGATGAAATGCTGTAATTTCAGTTACTACATAAGGATCAAAATTGTACTTGAAGATCATGGCCTGTCATTGTGATTTCAACAATAATGGGAGACCATTAAATGCTCAATTTTTCTGCTTTGCCTTTATATTCCCAATGGTGAGTGGCTTTAGACATAGATGGCAGAGCTCTGTGTGCACTGGCAAATGCTCTGCCCACGTTTGCGGAACACATTGCAGGGACTTGCAGCTATTTCACTGCCTGTGTGATCCTGTCGCTGTGCAAGTCTGAGCCAGAGTGAGCTCTTTGGGCTGGGGCACAGTCAGCTTCTCTTCTCCTGCAGAGACACCAAGTTGGGTGGGAGTGTGGATCTGCCTGAGGGTAGGAAAGCTCTACAGAGATACCTGGACTGACTTACCAATGGACTGAGAACAACTGCATGAGGGTCAGTAAGGCTCAGTGCTGGTTTTACCCTTGGGACACAACAGCCCATGAAGCTCCAGGCTGGGGGAGGAGTGAGGACAGAGGGGTTGGTCACAAAGGACTTGGCAATGCTGGTGTCACAGCTCAGTGGGAGCCAACAGTGTGCACAGGTGGCCCTTGGCCTGGCTCCAGCAGAGTGTGGCAGCAGTACTAGGGCAGTGCTTATCCCCCTGGACTGCTGAACACCTCCTGCCCATGGGGAGCAGTGAATTGACTCCTTGTTTTGCTTTGCTTGTATGTGTGTCTCTTGTTTTCCCTGTGAAACTGTCTTTATGTCAACCTATGAGTTTTTCTAGCTTTCACCCTTCCAATTCTCTCCCCCATCCCACTGCTGGGGGAAGGAGTGAGTGGCTGTGTGGGGCTTGGCTGCTGCTGGGGTCAAACCATGACAAGGGCCTAAATGGAAATGCCAGAGCTGGCCAGGTCTGCCTTACACAGGCCCCAGTGCTATCAAACAGCTGGCACTCGTTATCTTAACAAACAGTGGGAACTGTAATTACACAGCTCTGTGTTCAATAAGACACCAGTGCCACCAGTGTTACCCTCTGGAACAAGAATGGCTGCTTGTTTCAGGCCTTGGCTCTCTCTTAATTCACCAAATCAGGAGGCCCAGTCAGCAAATAATGTAACAAAAGATTTCATTATTATCCTTCATTTAATTTAAGAAAGAATTTAACCTATGTTCAGTGCTCAGGGCCCAGCCTTGCAT
>NW_008689625.1:73374-90165 GCF_000695815.1 Acanthisitta chloris
TCAGGACTTGCTTCCCTCTAGGATTTCCATTATGAATTCTTTACCTCCAAAGCATTTTCTTCTCAACGATTCTTCTGCTTTGCAACAAATGTTGAAATATGTGTCAGTTCAAATTTAGGATAAGAAAGATAAAAAAACTCTGACATCGTAACCAAGGAAATTTACTACCCAGTTTCTCCTTTTTATTAACAGAGATCATTAAGACATCAGGGGTTTTTTTTTCCTTTTACTGGCAGCATTCCACAGCCAGAGCATTCACAATGTCTAGGACACTTTCATTTTGTAATCTGGTGGATACAGTATATTAATTTTCAGGATTTATCACAAGAATAGTGAAGTCATCCTAAGTACAGTAGGTGTAGCTAACTTTCATGTCAAAAAAGCTGTAAAGAGTGCCAGCAGCTCTGCTGGGCTAATAATAAGCTAAAAGGATATAAACTTGATTAGTCTCACTTAAGAAGCAAGAAGATAAAGTAAGCTTGAAAAGGCCTTTGCTCTTCCTTCAACTTCTGTGGGTTGAAGAGAATCATGAAGCTTATCACCATGAGTTACTCACTATAATGCCAGGATAGCTATTAGTTCTATGTTAATTTCTCCTCCTCTGTGCCCAGTGCAGCCACACCACCAGAATTTGTAATCCTGCCCAAAGCACCAAAATCTCTGCAGCATCTCAGTGCTGTCACACTGTGTCACATTCCCTTAAGTGTACCTTGCACGGTGATATAAAACCTCCTTAGGAAAAAATTCCAGCTACTAGAGGAAAACTCTTCCCCAAATGGAGGATCAGGAATGTCCTTTCTCTGCTCTTGAAGGCTGTGGGCACACTGTTGTTATACACTCTCTGTGCTCCTCACTCCTAGGACAGGAATTTGGAGAAGAGAAGGCACCAGAGATGCCTCATTGTGGCATTTCAGTACTTAGAGAGGGTTAGTAATAAGGGGAGAGAATGAGTTTTCACATGGGCCAAGAGTGATAGGATAAGGGAAAATGGTTTTAAAGTAAAAGAGGAGAGATTAGATGAGATGCTATGAAGGAATTCCTCCCTGTGAGGTGCTGAGGCACTGGCACAGGTTGCCCAGAGCAGCTGTGGCTGCTCCATCCCTGGGAGTGTTCCAGGCCAGGTTGGATGGCACTTGGAGCACCCTGGGCTGGTGGAAGGTGGTCCCTTGTCCTCATGGAAAATTTTTAGTTTGATTCTTTTGAAAGTCTTTGAACTTGAGATAGAAAATTATGTCTGGGAATACTGGAGCTCCTGACTCTGACAATTCCTTCCTTTTCCACACCACCACAGAGCCAGACTTTTTTCAGCCCTTAAGAATTAAAACTAGTTAAGCAATAATGTATCTTAGTGTGTTTTATTAACTCTTCTCACTGTGTTTTCGCTCTCCTCCCTTAACCTTTGCTCCCCAAACACCTATTGCTTCTTGAAGCTGGTGATGACTTCCAGTTTGGCAGCTCCTTGCTCCCTGTTCTCTCAGATATCACAAGTGTCACCCTAGGTAAATCAGTAGTAACTTGATTGAAAAATGACTTCTGGACATCCAAGAAGAAAACTAGTCCTTTTTGGCACCCCAGCCCAGGCAAGAGGACTCAAACTAGGGTTTGAACTCAAGGAGAAACAAGATGGACATCAACTTCCATCCCCAAGTAAGCACGTCGTGGTGGGAGCTGTATCCTAATGAAGAAAAACAGGATTTTATCAGATGTAAATTGCAGTTAATGGTGCATATGGCTCTGCATGCTGAGAGTGATTAGTATGGATTAAGAGAAGGTTTGGGGTGGAATATAATTGGTGCATGTGGTGACATCTGCAAACCTGGATCCTTCCAGGTGCCCTGTCAGTACAGCACTGCTCGAATGTGTGGAAAAGGCACCAGGAAGCAAGTGGGAAACAGTGCAGGAAATGTTTCCAGAAGGAGTAGCAGGGGAGGGGGGGAAGCAGGGGACGAGACTGAGGATGGGAGGGGAGAGAGCAGTGAATGCCAGAGGTGAAGGGGCAAACAGACAAAGAGTGCAGAGGTGTGCTGAGAACTGGGAGGGGTGACCTGCATGCTCAGGTATTGATACCTTTATAAAGACTTAAAATAGTCAAAAGAGTGTTATTAAGGAAACCATCAGGGCTTGGGATGTCCCTGAAAAGCAGAGAGGAGAAAAGATGCCTGCAAGACCTGCACGGGCAGGTGAATAAATTGAGGGGGCCAAAAACCTCAGGGCAGTTCAAGGTTACAGGCACAGGGCCAAGATATTTTCTTCTCCCTTATTATAGCCTCAGCAATCATATTGCATCTAATTGTTATATGTACATTTTTTGCTGGAAAGAGATAAACTGCTGCTGTGAATTAAGGTATGAGTTGTAGCCTAAGTCAAAGATCTCAGTTTTGAGGGATATTTGATTTTATTCCCTGGTTTTGACCAGAAGAGAGAAATTGTATTTGTCTAATAAATTACTCACTGCATAAACCACAAAACATGAGAAATATTGTAAGGACAGTGGATCTTGGCAATTACCAGATTAAATGAGCTTCAATAAAACCATATGCAGAGTGCAAAGGTTTAGGCATTTCTCCATGCACATAAAATTGCTCAAACAGTCTAAAAGCTTTTCCTCTTGGTATTAATTTTAATACTGACATCAGTTTCTAGTTTTTCCCTTATTTATTGCATAAATCAAATGTTTTTACCAGGCATTTGCCTGATAACCTCTATGCAGAGCAACTAGGAGGTCCAGCAGTTCTCTCAATCCCAAGAAGCCTGCCCAGGTTGCCTCCAAAATTTCCTTCAGATCAGAGTCTGATTTGAGTCCCCAGCCTGACCCACACATGACTCTAACTCTGGATCCATCCTGTCTCTGCCGTGAGAGAGACCAGCAGAAGACATGCAGTTTCAAAAGGGACACTCAACAGGGTTCAGCTTGATCCAGATTTCAAACCACCTGATTTGGGGATGATGAGGACAATGGATGTAGCTCTGACTTGCAGGTGACTAGGAGGAATAATGTTCCACCGCCTGCTTCAGGGTTTGAGTGGTCAAGATTGGAACGGGATGTCCAAGGAAATGGTGGAACCACTGTCCCTTGAGGTGTTCAAAAAGACATTTAGATGTGGTGCTTAGTGTCTTGGGTTAGTGGTGGGCTTGGCAGTGCTGGGGTAACAGTTGGACTCATTGATCTTAGAGGGCTTTTCCAGCCTTAATGACTCAGTGGTTCTATGTGGTGCAATGAAAAAGCCATGCCTGGTTCCGCAGGAAACTTCCTTGAAAAGCAAAAACCCCTACGACCTCAAGTTTCAGGATTCCAGGCAAGCAAAGGGTATAATAGTTATAATTACCTGGAGCTTTTGCAAGGCAGTGGTGTGTGGGGTTCCATACAGCCACCAGCTCTCTACCACTCACCTCTGTCTGCCTTTGAAATCCACACATGCCTGGGCTGGAGGAAGGAAGGCTCAGTCAACACCACAGAGAGTGTGGCTTGTAAAGCTTCTCTTGTGGTTGATTTGGTCCTAATGTGTGAGAAAAACAAAGTAGGTCAGGTAGAGGGAAGAGTAATTCCCCACTGCAGCAAGCTTGGAAATCTCAGCTTTAGAAATGTGTGATATGGGAAGTTCATAGAATCATAGAATGGTTTGGGCTGGAAGAGACCTTCAAGGCCTTCTAGTTCCAACCCTGCCATGGGCAGGGACACCACCAGTCCGCTCCAAGTCCCATCCAACCTGGCCTGGAACACCTCCAAGATTGGGACAACCACAACTTTTCTGCGCCAGGTTTGTCTGCTTTTAAGATTCTCCTGGACAGGGTGCTGGGCCATCTTGCCCAGACCATGCTTTGCCAAGGCAGGTTAGACCAGATGATTCTTGAGGTCTCTTCCAGCTTGGCATTCTCTGATTCTATGATCTCCTGAAACAACCATTTGGGGACACCATGCTGTATGCCCATTGGGACAACCACAACTTTTCTGCGCCAGGTTTGTCTGCTTTTAAGATTCTCCTGGACAGGGTGCTGGGCCATCTTGCCCAGACCATGCTTTGCCAAGGCAGGTTAGACCAGATGATTCTTGAGGTCTCTTCCAGCTTGGCATTCTCTGATTCTATGATCTCCTGAAACAACCATTTGGGGACACCATGCTGTATGCCCCACAGAGAGGAGCCAAGCTCAGGTGACCCTCAATGCTTTGGAAAGCAAATCATAGTTTGGCGGTTGGTGTGGCTGTTGGTGACCAAGTCCTGACAGCTGATCCCTACCTGTCCCCAGCGTCTCACAATAATTTAAGCCCCCAAACTCAGCCAGATAATTAGCAGAAGAAACTGGGGTTTTGCTGTAAGGCTGTGATTAAATTAGCCATTTATGGATTTCTGAAAGAAAGGAGACAAGTGTTTTATAGTGTAGTTAAAAGACCCAGTGAATGATTCCCTCATGTTGAACATTTCCTAATGTCAGAAGCAGGGTGGATGACACAGAAATCATAAATCCAATCCAGAAGTGTTAAAAATCACTTTAGTCTGCCAACTTACTAGAAATTCAATAAAATGCTATGGGAGAATTTATTTGGGTATGTGCAATAGATATATGTGAAATTAAAGCCATGGAGGTGTCCGTGTGCAACACACACAAACACACACACACACACAAAGAGAGGGAGAAGTTCTCCATCACCCACATAGCAAAAATGGGAGAGAAATGGGATTTGGGAAGCAATCCCAGATGCCTGACTTGGGGATGGAGGGGGTGGCAGGATGGGGGTGGGTTTTGGGGACAATTCAGCTCTGTTGCACCCTCACAGTGGGGATGGCCCCAGAGCTGCCTCGGAGTTGCTGTTTATTTGCCCATGTTTATTTTTCACTTCACTTGTCCTGTTTAATGTACATTAACTTCCATTTTGCCTGCATGGAGTGGGACTTTTCAGAGGCAGCAAATGACAAAGCAGGGCTTTGTTTTGCAGCCAGATTCCCTTCGTGTCTGCCTCGGCTTCCAACTCCATCAGCACATCCAACAGAGCCTGGGGCAAAGTTGGAGAAAAACACCCAGCGCAGTCAATTTACAAACAGAAATAAACACCTTTCCGGCAGGTTCTACATAATCTCTGAACAAAACCAAGGGAAGGGGAAAAAAAAAGCAAACAACAAACCACCCACAACACATTTGTTGTGTAGTTTGCGTGTGGCAGTGACCCTTTATTTTCTTGAGGAAATAAGGCTATTATGGGAGATGTCTAGCCCTGGGATCTCAGGCGTCTCAATCTCATTCCTGGTTTCCAGCAGAGCTGGTGGGGTGGCTGCAGTGTCTCACCTCAGCAGATTGCCTGCTTGTGGGGCTGCCTTCTCCCCAGCAACCCCAGCACGCACTCTGCCCTCCAACCAAAGCCATTCCGTGGTGCTTCTTGGCTGCTGAAACGCACAGCTTGGAGCAGCGAAAATGAATCAGATATGAAAATGTCTGAAGCAATAAATTAACACACAGCAGGGGGGTGATAGCTTAATCCATTCTAGTCCAAACAGTCCCTGACACCCATTACTGCTGGAGGAGGTGGGACACCGTGGTCGTACCAGAGTGAAAATGATCATTCCCAAGTGATTTGAGGCATTGCAATAGGTATGCAATGGGATTCTGGGAGAGAACCTGTGTTTTTCCACAGAATCCAGGTTAACCTGGCAGGGTGTTTTCTTGGGCTTCCTTGTTTTGCTTAACCTAGAGATTGAGCGCTTTAAATTTAAACAGAACTTGGTTGAGGGTCTGATAATAACTGCTCATTATTCATGCAGAGGCTAATAATATCTTGCCAACACTCCCAGAACATGAAACATTCCCATCTCGACTGGCTACATTTATTTGTAGAATGATTAAACAACTAAGATAAAATCAACATTAGAACTCAGCATCTAACTGTGAGTATCTTCCTAGTCACTTAATATTTACTGCAAAGAGCTGTAACACCTATTTGAAACTAATCCACTGAAAGCTTCAAAATGCATTTTTTAATAGAACTGACATTTCTTTCTGCAATAGTTTCTTCCAGGAAAAATAACACCAGCTCAGTTTGTAGCATTGATGGCAGATAAACAAAACTGTTGTTGCCAAGGACTTTATTGCAAAATTAAATGTCCTGGGAAACATATTGAATTTGCTGTTTTCCCTAATGCTATGCCAAGCTCTCCTTTCAGGTACACCCATGTAAACCTACCCTGATGTGAGGTTTTACTAGCAGGCTGAGTTTCCTTCCTTGCTGTTGCATATATATTGAAACTAAAGAAACCTATGAGCTCATGGACAAATTGAGAGAGCACTTAGATACTTCTTTCCCCTTTCTTCCCTTTCTTGGCTGAAATTCAGAAATCTGACCAGGAGATGAAAAGGCAGAAGTCAGAACTTGAGCTCATTTCACGCACCCCACATTTATCTGCTGATTTGTCCATGAAAACAACCAACCACTTGTGACGCCAGAACCCTCTGACTCCTTCAGATGGACAATAAATAATTATGATATGAAATATTGAGACCTATAATAAAGGCACATTCATGTTCTCTGGGGCAACTGATAGGGGATGCTCACCAAATTCATGGCCAGCAGCTGCAACCTGCCCATGGTGCAACAATCTGGGGAGAAACAGATTTGGCTCCAGTGCTCAAGTAAATACAACATAAACCCATGGCATGGGCTGAAATATCAGCTTGCAGCTTTACTTTTGCCCAGGTATGAAATAACCATAACTGCATGAACCTCTGACTTCCTGTGCATATGTGGTGTTGATAACTCCCAGGCTGTGCAACCCAGGATCATGCTAGAGGCATTTGGGGGCAAGAAGACACTGGCCCAGGTTGCTCAGGGAGGCTGTGGCTGCCCCAGCCCTGGCAGTGTTCACAGCCAGGTTGGCTAAAGCCTTGAGCAACCTGCTGTGGTGGGAGGTGTCCCTGCCCAGGGCAGGGGTTGGGGCTGGATCATCTCTAAGCTCCATTCCAACACCTTAACAATCTATGAGCCTGTGATTTGGAACCTACCAGACCTGCAGGTGCTGTCACAGCTTCTAAAGCTCAAAGTCCACCAGCTCATGGCTGAGTCTTGATGATGGTGTGGGATCAGCACTACCAAGGGCTGGACCTGATTCTGCTGACTGGGACTCATCACCCTCCCATAGGAGCTCCTTAAAAATCCAGTGTTAACATTATGCAAATGGTTTCCATCTCTCAAATACTATGGGAAAATATGAAGATTTGGTGCAGGAGTATGTCTGGGGTGGAGTGGGTGCTGGTGCAGCCCCGTTCCTGTCACAGGCAGCCCTGACCCTGCTCTGGCAGGACACACTGCCCTGAAAGCACAATTCATCTCCCAGTGATGGACACTTTAGAGCAGTGTTCGTCAGCTGTTTAAAGTTGAAAGAGCATCCAACGCTTTTGAAGAAAACCTACAGATCACCTTGGGAAGTGTCACCACAACTGCTTCCCTCTGCAATCCAGGGCCAAACCTCTGTGCTCACTGCTTGCCTTTGCCCCCTGTTGAAGCTGTTTGGCTTTGTGTGTGTGTGAGAGAGCACATGGGAAGGTTTGCTCAGGCCCAGACAGTGTCCCAGGTCACTTCTGAATGCCATATGGCTCGCCAGTGGCTCCAGGAATGTGAGCAAATAGAAGTAGGCTGCACATAAAGCATGTCCACATTTATACCTAACGAAATCTTAGCCACAACAGATTTGATTCTTCACGTCTTTGCAGCAACTACAGAGTGGTTTGCACTTGGAAAAACCAGAACAAACTACACATTAATGCTACCTCTCTGACAAGGTAGTTTTATATACTCAATTACCACTGCATTATCTTTCATCTCTACTATGTGTGAAAACAGTAAGAAGCAAATATATTTCACTTAGGCTTCCTTCATTCCAAAGAGTTTTGCCTTTGTCTTCCTTTATCCAAGGCACTGACAGCAAACTCCATGAATTAACAGGCTCCTGGTATAACTCATGCATGGAAATCCAATATAACCTCTTGGCTATGAGCAGCAACACTTTGCTTATCGTAGACTAAAAGAATTTTTACTGGTTAATTAAGATTTGTTTGCTTAATTTTTTGCAGGCGGTTGGGGATGTTGCTCCTCTGTCATTTGGCTGGGAAAATCCTGATGTATACACTGTATAAAAGTGCCAAAAAGAAGAAATGTGGAGGCTGCAGCCTCTCTGCTAGTAAATCTTTTTTGTAATCCTAACTTCATATTTCCATTGAATTGTTCCTCTCGAGCTGTGCAGACAGTTGAAGTATTCGAGTGTAGTCACATCTGCTTTGCTGCTGCTAACAGCCCTAAAGTTAGTAATCCAGAGGCACAAACAGGGCCAAGGATGCTGTTGGCACTCCTCAGGCTGCAAAATATTACAGCACCCCTTATATAGTGCTTGCTTTGGAAATTTCCTTTGCACTTTGTTTACTATATATTCCAATAGTGTAATATTAAACAAAAACAGTGTGTCCTGTGCCAGAATGATTGATTACTACACCGTGGCAAGGTCACCTCCTAGGAACAGGCTGAGTGCAGTAAGGGCTGTCTGACTCATACAGTTAACACTATATCCGCATTGTATGAATGTCACCAGCAATCCAGTGATTTATTGCTTGGAAGGCTCTGTTCAATTTTTTCTGCCTGACCAAATTGCACATTTTCTCGAAAAAGAAGCAAAAATATTTCAGCACATGGATTACCCCAAGTCCTCATTTCTCCCACTAGGTTCAACGAGTCTTTTCAAAGATGCTGAGCATCAAAACCTCCTATTTTTCCACTTTTTTTTCGCCACCCTTTTCTGCCAGATCTTTGGCACAAAAAAAAAAAAAAAAAAAGAAAAAAAAAAGATTATTGCACTAATGAAAAGGTGCAGCAGAAGATTAAGGGGTTTTTAATCAGATTTTGGGAACATCTGTGGGCCAGGAATAAGGGCAGCTGTATGTTCTGCTTCTTAATTTTAGCAAGATTTACTCTGGGTATAAAATGTTAGCCTGAGGCAAAATTTAACTGGCTTAAAAGAAAAGAAATGATAGTCTTACAGAAACTCCCCAACTCAAACTGTTTGAAAACAGTGACTGAGATTAATCCGTCTCGCTCAGAGAAATTCCCACTTTCTGACAAAGAAGATATAATTATAGATTGAGAGAAATGACTTTCAAAATTAACATTCCAGCAGACCCCAACATAATAGATACATTCATTCCTCGTGTATCTGCATGGAAATCAAAGGAGATACATCATGTTTCAATCCAGGCTTTTATTTTTAGAACATCCAGCTCCGTGCACAGAGGGTGAGAGGGAACAGCCCCAGAGCCAGTCAGGGAACCACACTGGGATCCACTGGGGCTCAGCCCTGGGCTCTGCCAGCCTGGGGCTGACAGAAGGGATGGGTTTGGGAAGGGGTTTGGGATGGGTTTGGGTGCCTGGAAATCCAGGCAGGTAGAGGTGAAAAATCACCTTTTTTTTTTTTTTTTTTTTTGCAGGCATCTCATCTACATCTTTAGAGCTCTGGATTTGCTTTCTGGTTCTCCTTCCAGCTTGTGTCACTCTATCACTAGGACTCTCAGGAAAAAAAAGCAAATCAACAGGAAATCTGGGGTTAATATATCCTTTATCTCAAAGAACAATAAAAACTTGTTAGGTGATGGAACTTAACAAGCACTTCATAATGAGTCAATTAATGCTGCATTTATCAAACTGTATCTGACCCCTGAAATGAGACAAATCAGCTCTCCTGAACCCATTACAATGACTCTGTTTTTTCTCCTAGGACAATAAGTCTATCTGTGCAATGAAATTCCCATTTCCTACCTGCCCTTCAAAGTGCTCTCTGAGCATCATCTCAGAGACCACAATTTAGAAAGCAACAACTGGAACCATCTGGAGGTATTAAAGCCTTTCTCTGCTCTTGCTTATACCTGTGGGCCAATTAAGTATTTTAATTTTAAATGGGAAGTAAAATGAATTTGGGGGGTGAAAGAGCACAGGAATCTCAGCTTAGATGAGCATGTTGTAACTTCGATGTATTAGATCCAAAACAGTTCCAGCTCAACAAGGATAAGTTCATTGATTCAGCTCAGTCAAATGAAGCAACAGAAGAAAATGCACTGAAACAAAGCCAAAATCAGCTGCACAAGCTCAACACACCCAAAATGCCCAGAGCAGAGCCACCACACCACAGTGCTGCCAGGAGCTAATTCTGCAGCAGCTCCATTACCACCTGCATGTGACTCAGGTCATACTTCATCATCTAATTGATATCTGCCATTGCCTCATAACTAATGATGACTAATGGTAATATCTAGAAAGACAAATAAAAGCTAATGCAAAGCCAGCCTGTGCTGTGGTTCCCTTTGGAAAGCTCCTGGGCCATTAAGAAGCAATTGGGAGTGGAGATTGATGTGCCCTGGGGGTTGCTTCTGGGGATGTGGTGCATCTCCAAACCCCCTGGGCCTGGGGGCAGCTCTCCTGCCGTGCTGCTCCAGAGGAGGGCATGATCTCAGCCCTCTCCAGCTGTGATAACCAGACCTCAGCCAGGCCGTGGCATCTCTCTGGCACTGCCAAACAGCCTGAGACGTACAAACACACCAAGATGCCTCCACCACTGCACCCAAGTAATGCAGCAACTCAAAGCCATCACACCTTGGTTTCTCCTCGTGGCTAAGAAATCAAGGGTTTCCTTGGGGTGTTTTGCTTCTTTATTCACTAAGAACTGTGCACCAGAGTGACCTCCTGGATGTAAAATGCCAAGGAATTAAATTCCCAAGTGCTGTAGACACACAATGACAATAACCACATCTCATTTTTCAACAGGTAGTACCTTGCACATGCCAAACCAGACTCAGTTTGTAGCACCCTAACAGCTTGATTAAACCTGCTGATTTTTTTTCCTGAGACTCAGCTCTAGCATGTTGGAAAAGTTATGCTCTTTTAATTACAAAGTTTATGTCACCCAGTGCAATTTGAATGTAATGAAACATTCAACTGGACCTCGTGCTTGATGTAAGATAAAATTATTCATTGAATATTAGACCACTAGGCCACCTACTGTTCTTTTACAAATGGTTGAACTATCACGGGGTTACAGAACTTAACATGTAAATTGCAGCAGAAGTTATAATTTCTGTTGCAAATCCCAAAAGACTGTCATTTAAGTCAAATATATGAGTGAAATTTTGCCTCTGTGCCATAATAATGCAGAGAAAATGACCAAAACCTGAACATTTTGAAAGTAATTATGAACCCAATAATAATGCATTTTTAGTTATTCAATCAAAAGCCTTAAAAAATTATTAATGGCAAGTTCTTGTTAGGGAAAAAATGGAGTTTTAAACAGTGGCATTTAATTTTAGGGATAGCAATACTTGATCTAGCCCATTAGTGAGATCTGAGATCTTTCGTAAAGCCAAGCAGGCTGTGCCTTTCAGAGCAATTCCTGCTCCTCTCTGAGTTCATTACTCTCACAGAAGCGGGAACAGCTTTATAGAATAATCTTTCCTAAAGTGAATTTAATATTTAGCTGCACACTGCAAATCTGGAGTAAGTTCAGTTAGATTAAAACAAGCAGGGCCTGAAATCCCCACGCAGAGCAGATTTGCATGGATGCCACTCAGAAGCCTCTTAAAATCCGTTGGATCCTTTCCTCTCATCCCCAAAGCCTTGGGATGGGGTGGATAAAGAGGAGAGGGCAGTCACAGGGAGATTCTTGGCCGTGCCTGAGCTCCCTCCCCATCGCTGCCAAAGAGGAATCTGAGCAGTGACTGTGCATCACCCTGAATCTGTAATAATAGCACCTTTCCTGTCACTCTTTGTCCCTTCATTTTGAAACGTGATTGGGTCAGGGAGAGGCAATTTCCATTTTTATATAATCTTTGCTCAGGTGATTCAGCTGCTCTGACGTTTTAGCATTTTGTGGGCAGCTTCAGGTTCAGCTCCCCTCCCGCTGCATTTCCATGTGCTGGGGGTCTGCCATCCTTGCAGCTGATACAGATCTATTTAGCTTCTCTCCCTTGCCATACCTGCAGCCTGTAGCAGGTTGTCAGGGAATGAATTTTCATTTTCTCCCCCGTGAGTCCATCACGTGGCTGTCACCAGAATTTGCTCTGTCTGAACTCCTCCATCCCCCTGATTTATGGCTGCTTGATGAGAGGTTGGAGGGCTCTCAGTGTAGCAATAATCTGCACCCTGCTCCAGCACCCATCTAAACTTAGGATTTCTGATCTAAATATTTAGTCCCTGTGGCCCAGCAATCATTTACCAAATTACGAAATAACTTTTCCTCGGACCCAACACCTTCGGGATATTTTTCTAGGTCAATATTCATCAGGAGACCCCGAATGTAAAGGTTAAGTGCACATTTCCTCTGCCAAATAAGAATGAATTTCAAACCTGATTGATTCTGGTCCTGGAAACCGTAAATACTTACTCCAAATGGTAGATAGGTTACTAAGTCCACTCATTTCCACATCTGATATCGATAATACTCTGCTTCCCCCCGATCAGCCCCTCTCATATTTCAGCGGCGCGTGGGGAGCTGGCCCAGCCTGCCGGGGCTGCCTGATGGCCCCTGCCTTCCCCCTCGCCATTCTTCAGTGGTCCTTGAATCTTTCACCCCTGTCACTCCTCTTTCATCATTATCTGAGGCGATCGGTCAGCCCTGTGCCACCACCTGTCTCTTCGATCCGATGCCAACAGTGCTCCGCAAAACTGTCACTCCCGAGCTCCTTCCATTTATAGTGAGTCTCATTAACACCTCTCTTCCCTCTGGCCATGTGCCACTACAATTTAAGATGACTGTTGTTCCTAAACAGGCACAAAAAAATATGGTGAAATAGCGTTAAGAGCCTGATTTAAATCTATTAAAGCCTGACAATTTGGAGGTAAAATCTCCCTCAGTGTCTCTGCGTGGTTAGAGGGGGTGTGTGGGTTTTATATTAATGGGTTTCTACCTGGATAAATATCTAGATATGTATGTATTCCCCCTCCCATGGCTCTCCCTCAGCCTCGCACTGCACCTCGTCTGGGAACAAACGCTGCTGCGGCCCCAGACACAAAGCCTGAGCAAAGAGGATTTATGCTGGGGACATAAAGGAGCCTGGGAGAAGGGAGAGGAGCAGTGCAGGAGGCACTCGGGTGATCCTGGGGAGAGGTGGGTCTAGGGCAACCCTGCCCCAGTGGCCTGAGCCCCCCAAACAGCTGAGTCCCATTTCCAGGGAAGCATTGGAGCAATCCTGGTCAGGAGGAGGACACATATGGATTAACCCCATATGTGATTCTGCCTTCCTTTCTTTGCACCTTGATTTTTCTGACCATGGGGATAATAATATCTCCGTAAGAACTACAGCCCCACAGTGTTTCCAGGGATGGACACCATGAGCACACCCAAGACACCTTTATGATCAAATGATTTTAACCTTTTAGGCACCCAAAGATGCTCTAGTGATTGAAATTATACCAGCAGTTATCAGGAATGTGGATAACATGTCAGGGGGAGTTTAGGCAAAGGTTCTTCCCCCAGAGGTGTTTGGGCACTGAACAGCTCCCCAGGGCAGTGGGCACAGCCCCAAGGCTGACTGAGCTCAGAGAGTGTTTGGACATAGTATTCTCTTCTTGTACACAGTTTTTACCTGGGCAAGGTTATATCTAGTGATGGTCCAAAATGTATTAGCTCTTTCATGTTTAAATGTTTTCAATGCTAAAATAGGATAAGTTTAGGAATTAATTCCTCCCTGTGAGGTGCTGAGGCACTGGCACAGGTTGCCCAGAGCAGCTGTGGCTGCTCCATCCCTGGGAGTGCTCCAGGCCAGGTTGGATGGGACTTGGAGCACCCTGGGCTGGTGGGAAGTGTCCCTGCCCTTGCACAGCATTAGCTTTGTCTCCACACAGAGCCCTCACTGCACCCAATGTTTAGTGTCATCTTTTGTCATATCAATGTCAGGAATTGTATTTCTGGCCCTGAAGTTTGTTTTCAGCATTATTGATCATCCAATCTTGTTCTATGACCTGGAACATGTCTGTCAACAGCATTTCTTAGTCCTACAATCTCCAGAGTTGCAGAGGAAAGTTACAGGCAAGAGCTCAGGGACAAGTTCTGCTTTATGGCTCTTCTGGTGTATTAAAGCACATTAGATTTGCTCATTTACCAATCAGCACTTAGAAACTTCTGTGGGGTTAAATCATCTAAACACAGGGACTGCAGAATTCTTGCCAGGCTCATGATAGCTCATGTCATTCCCTCCTGCCCTGGCAGTGGGGGCACCAGGCATGGTTGGCACAGCCACCTCCTGCCTCCTCCTCTGACCTCAGCACTCAGGTCTGGCCTGGGAGAAATTGGGAAGAGTAAAAGGCTTCAATACACAGTCACAGTATCATTTAGGCTAGGAAACACCTTGAAGATCATCAGATCTAGACATTCCCCCAGCATTGCCAAGGCCACCACTAACCATGTCCCCAGTGACACCTTCACATGGCTCTTGAATCCCTCCAGGGACGTGACTCCCCCCCTGCCCTGGGCAGTCTGTTCCAACATTTGACAATATGATAATGCACATTGCTTTATGCTTATGAAGTTATAAAAAATGCTTTGAGCTTCTTGTCAACCTCCATCCCAATGTTACCTGGTTAATTATGAAGAGCAACAGTTGTGCACAGTGAGATCTTCACTGTCAGGACCAGTAAATACAAATAAAACCCAAAGTTAATTCAAAATGCAGGTATTTTTCTCTCAATTTTTTCACAAATACATAAAAGCTTGTTAAAACAAAAATTGCTTCACAAATCTTCGTCAGGGACAGCAACAGTATTTGAAGATGGTAAGTTAAATTCTGCACTTCTGGTGCACAGAGCTAATTTTTAAACCAAGTTTTCAAGTGGCTTCTCATTCCATATGTCATGTTTTAAGGTGCATCTCAGCCCAGAATGAGTTTGAAGCATAGGCCTGGCACATGCCTCTCCAAAACCTCACCTAAAATCTGTCCTTATATAAGCTGTGGAGAGTATTTTTAAAAGAAAATCAAACCCTTCTTGGCAGCCTCTCCTAAATCAGCAGCTGATCCCACATCCCCAAACAGGGTCTTAAACACAAACAAGCACAAGGTGAATGGCATGAGGAGCAAACTCCAGCCCTCCCATGAGCATTCACACTTCTGACTCCTTCAAGACTAGACAAGGCTCAGGTGAAGGTTCCTCCCTGTCTCTACAACCTCTGCACAGGTTTGAAACAAAAACAAAAGCAAGAGGTTATGTTTGGCTCAAAATCTGCTGCTCTCACAGGTCAATGGTTTCCTGGCTCTTGGCGTGGCAGATCTGTATGGTCCCTCAGCTTTAGCTCTAGGGGTTGTTCCCATACAGTAAGAATAATGAATCACAATTAATTTCTATCATTAAATGGGTTAGCAAAAGGTTTTTTCTCCCTTCATTTCTGAGAAGGGAATTTTCCAGTAAGCATTTCTTTATATTTAGTGTAATAAAGTTTTAGGTTCAACTCTAGTGTAAATAATCAGAAGCAACAGCAGTAAATAATAGTGATATTTTCCACCTAGCTGTAAGATCCAACTTGCCTTGACCAAAAGTGCTTACACTGATCAGAGCTCACCTGTGGACCATGGATATATTGGGAATTGGGTATTGGAGAGTTTGCAGACACTGGTACAAGAGGATGTGCAAGTTATGTTCACCACACCAAAAGTCCAGAAAAGATTCATGGTGTTTTCCTTTTTCTTTTCTATTCTCTCCAAATCAGGTTAAAATAAAGCATATCCAGAGTCTGGATTTTTGCACTTTGCCACTGTCCATCTCAGTCTAACATTCCTGGTGTCTCCACCCAAGGAGACCAGGATTCCAGGAGGTGTTTGGAAAGCTTCACAACTGGAGGGGGGGGGGGGGGGGATAGTGCAAACATGAGCTTGAACCGGAAATCTGGAGTACAGGGAGCCACTAACAGCACCATCACATCACCCAAGGGTGTCCAAGGGTGCTGTGCCCTGGGGCTGTTGGAGGATTAGAAGCCTTTCACTCCTCAGTTGGCCTTTCTTGCATCTCCCACCCAAATCCCTGCTCCAGACTCATTTGTTCTTTGCTCTGATGAAGCCTCTGACCTGCTGATTTGTTTATTTTGGTTGTTGATTTGCCCATCTGCTAACATTGGGTTTGTCATTTGTTTCCTTCAAGTTAATGTTTCTTTGATTTTATTGTGGAGCACTATGAGGTCCTAAATGATATGGGCATGGCTAAAAATAAATGATGGTTATTCATCATTAGCATTATTGCACTTGGCCAAGCCTTTAGCTCACTAAAGATTCTGTTATCTTCAGGAGCCTCTGAGATTTTGCCTTTAATCTTGGGGGGATTTCTAATTTCTAGGATATATCCTTAATAATGAGCTGTGTAGGAAAACTGTGATGCTCATTTTCCTAAGCAGCTGATAAGACACATTAATGATGACAGGTAGAAACAACCCAACCCTTTAAACCCCATTTTCCAACACAGTATTGGATTCTTTTTACCATTTTGATTACAAACAAAAAGCAAATACACATGAAATTTGTGAAAGACTCGGAGAAATTCAAGCTGTCCCCAACTAGAGTGGAAAACAGCAGCGTGGGTTAAAGAGGAGGGAATGGAGTAAGTAAAGTACTTGCCTGGCACAGGGAAATGGAAGAAGGTTAACCAAGTTAATCTTCCCCTATTTCCTCCCCTCCTTGCTCAAGGCCTCCAGGCTGAACCGTCATTAGAACCATATAATTGACTCATCCACAGGATTTCCTTTTTGTGTTCTGAATTATGGCAGATTTTCCACATTCTTTTTTTTTTTTTTTTTT
>NW_008689625.1:90248-93325 GCF_000695815.1 Acanthisitta chloris
ACCATTTCTAATTCAGGCCCCCATGTATTCCCCAGCACCATTAAAATCTGCTGATTAACCAATGGCCCAATGGATCTCTGTGTGCTATACAGCTGTCACATCAGATGTTTCCTCTGCTACAATTGGTGTGTAATTTTGCTGGGTTTAAGTGCAGAAGAGGGGAATTTCCTTGTGATGGTACAAATAATTCATCACGGGCTCTGGCTCAAGATTGTTAGGAAGGAAAGAAATATCTCACAGTTATACTGTAGTTCATCCTACACCTGACAAGAGAGTGTTTGGCACATATAGTGGAAGCTTGATAAAATGGTTTCAAATCAGACACCAAGAAAGAATTGCAAAAGAAATTCTTCCTCAAGAATCATTTGGCGCTGAATTATTTCTTTTTCACCTGAAAGCCTTGTTAATGCACAGAAAGCAGAGCAAGGCTGCTATTAAATGTGGGCAAAACCCAGTCTGGTCCCTTGTTTCGCAGGGAGACACCTCCGTGGTTGTGTTTTGCTTTCCAAACTGGGTTGAAAGCAGGAGAGAAGCGTGTCCTATAGCAAAGAGCCTAAAACAAATGTTGCCAGCTTTGCTTCATTATGTGCTACATTGTCGTTTTATGCATGTTCGCTGTGTGAACAAGAGGGTTAAAAGTTAAACAGTAGCCTAGGGCTAAGGCACTTGCAAGCTGAACAGGTACAAAATAGGCTTTTGTTGCTTTCAAACTATTACTGGATGTCTTTAGCAGGAAATAACAGAATGGGCATGTGGGTGCAAAAAAAAAAAAAAAAAGGATTTCCTTATGGTTCCAGGTAGGGGAATGGGGTTTGCTTTAATGGCTGCAATGCCCATATGACCTTTCATCCCAAGGCATAAATCTGTCAGTGTCTGCAAGTGGCAGGAGATCACTCCTAATGAGGCTAGTTTTTAGGACTTGGGGTATCAAGAGGAGCGTCGGAGAGGAAGCTCACGTGGCTTTAGGGTGGTGCTGGTAAATCATGGAAGGGGAATAAAGGAGGGAGCTGTGACAAGTGCTGCTCCCATTCCACACAGGGTAATGAAGAAACAGTGCACCACATCTAGCTCAGGTTGTTCGTGTTTCAGAACATGATAAATAACTGCGAGTCATGTTTATGTATAATGAATTACAATCCTGCTCCGTTTACCTTAGTAACATTTTACAGAGGTTGTATTTTACTCCCAACTACCAATTATGTCATCATCCTGGCATTTACCTGGACGGAATGATACACAGCAAAGCCATTCTGCCAGCATAACTCACTGCTGGCAAGTGTTTGTAAAGCCAGATGACATCCTATAGACTCATAATGACTTGGAGATTGCTATTAAATTTTACAGATTAAAGTTTACGAAATCTTAAAGTCTTGAGCCAGTCCCAGTATTTCTTATCAATCCTGAAGGAAAAGATGTGCAGCGATTGAAATAGCAAAAAACTGGGGAACTCTCTCCCAAAAGAAATGGGAATAAGCCAAGGCAGGGGCAGGGAACTCGTTAAATAGAGACACACAGTGATGGAACTAGCACTGTGTCTTCAGGAGGAAGCTGTCCATGGATTGGCACTGGCAGAGGTTGCCCAGGGATGTGGTGGTTGCTCCATCCCTGGTGGTGTTCAAGGCCAGGCTGGATGAGCCTTGAGCAACCTGATCTAGTGAGGAGGTGTCTCTGCCCAGGGCAGGGGTTGGGACTAGTCAATCTGTAAGGTCCATTCCAACCCCTAAATTCTATGATTCTATGATGATTTTAATGGTTGATTTGACCTGTCACAGGACATTCCTTGCACCATCATTTTTAGGAAAACAGGCTGGGAAGGACATAGAGGTTTCCCAGTGCACATTTCATTTCTGCAGGACTCCAAACCCTCAGTGAGAAACATCTACTATAACATTCTCTTCCATTTATTCAGTTTCATTTCAGTTTGGGCAGGGTAGCACAGAGATCTTTTTCTAAGCTTGTAAGGTCACCAAATTTAAATGAAAGTGACCTCTTTTAAAGCACATTACTAAAAGTACTATGTGAAAGGAAATTTAATACGAATGGTTAAAATGCATGGAATTCAGATTTTACTGTCAAACAGCTCAATTAAACAAATTGAATTTTTAAGCAACAAAAGGGAATTGAATCAAATTAGAAGCAGAGTGGGATCTGAAATGTGGACATTTATGAGTGATAGTCACAGGGCCCTCCAGCAGTGAGTTTGCTTTATTTGTTGCCTCAGCAGTTAGAGAGGTTGGCAGGCTGCAACACAAAAGGATAAAAATGTTCACCATTGAAACACAGTTTTTGGCTCCCAATAAATCATCTGTCACTTCATCACAGCCCAGTAGATAATGAGCAATAAAGTTTCCACACTCAGGCAATGAGGAAGCAGCCACAAGAAATACAGCTAAAGCTGCTGGCTCTCTTTTCTGGAAATGCAAGGTGCTTCGTGTAATAAATGACCTCTGGATTTCTGGAAAAGAATAATTCCAGCCTGGGTAAAATAAACCATTTGATGCACTAAAAAAAAGCCAAATCTAATAACATTACTTAGTTCCTTTAATGAAAGAAATAATCACATTATATATATGAGCTCCAGCCATCTATAACAGGAAGAGATTCCAGGGTATTACCTCTGAAGTTGTCTCTCTATTGCCAGCAAAGCACATTGCTGAAAATACAATAAAGCTGCACAATAATTTCAAGTGGGATTGTTTGCAGAGGTTCAGGAGACATTTGTGTTTGGGGCCAGATCCTGGGAGTTTTCCCTCACAGGGATGGATGCCCAGCACCTCCCTGGGCTCTCACTGTACCACAAAGAATCCTCTGAGTGCCTCCCAACAACAAGATGCAACATCATGAGGGAAAATTAATTGCCAACAGGTCTTGTCCTGACCAAGAAATTTAAAGAGTTCTTTTGAACAATATTTTGCCTTAATCTGATGTCCTCTCACTGTTGCTTTAGTGAATATTTTGTAGTTGTTATAGAATCATAGAATCATCAAGGCTGGAGGAGGCCTCTAAGATCGTCAAGTGCAACAATTAACTTGTCACTGCTGGAACCCCTGAACACTAAACCAGATCCTCCAGCACCA
>NW_008689626.1:0-6993 GCF_000695815.1 Acanthisitta chloris
CCAAGATCATCAAGTCCAACCTTCATCCAAATCATCAACAAATATCTATATATTTGAAGTGTCCAAAGTGCACAAGTGCCCTTCAGGTCACCTTTATGAATAAGCCAAAAGTTATGTAATTGCAGTTTATGCCATTTGTGGTGGCTTCCTACAGTTTGGAGAGTAAACAGCTGCAGGCTGAGACTCTCCTCCTGCAGCATTTGTCTCAGATGTCTGACGTCTCAGCATGTTTTATGTTCTCCTGCACAGTCATGCCTATCTCACTGTGCCCATTTTGCCTGCAGGCTTGAGGAACAGCTCAAGGAAATGCTAGTGGAAGTTTTCTGGCAGCAATGTGGGTTAGCACCAGTGCTGTGCCCTTGCCCAGAACCGTTTGCTGATTTGAATCAGAGATCTGAGCAACAGATAGCACAGCAGGAGAACATCTGAGCCATCTGGGCCATGGGGCAGGAGGGTGTGAGGCACAGGTATGTACCTTCAGCTGGGCAAAGAGCTGTTGGAGCAGCACCTCAAAGCCACTGTTTTCAATGTCACCAAGAGTGCTGAGGATACTCGCTCTGTTGTCATCCGTTTCTGCCACATGTTTCTCTGTGTATTCTCTGGAAGCAAAAATCAGCCAGGTAAGAATAGACTGTCCTCAAATGAGAGACTGAAATTCAGAGGTCTCCAAACCTGCCTCTGCAGGCAGATGGACTCACTCTGGAGCACCTCCTTCAGAGGAAGGAGCAAAACCTTTTCTTTTGGGCACTTACCTAAAATTCCAGCAGTTGTTAATATTGGCAATCAGGATAGGCTTGTAGTGTCTGTGCTTCTTACTTTTCTCCTTAAAGTCTTCAAAGGCTTCCCTGTAGCTGGAGGGGAGATGGGGGGTGAGAGGTGGATGAGTGTGTGCCCAGGGGGCTCTGCTGCCCTGGTGCCCACAGTGACCTTACCACACCTGCTCAGGAAGACAGGGAGCTCCTTCCACAGGCGGCGTGACAGCTCCTCTCCCACGGCTCTGCTGATGTTCTGGGCCCGTTTCTGGCCACTGTAGATGCTCTAACAAAGAAACACACAATATGAAGTGCTCCAAAATGGCCATGGTCACTGGTCAAAGAGGCTGTAGATCCTTAACCGAGGTAACTCACTCAGCGATCCTGCATCGTACGAGGAGGTGATTCTCCCCCTCTGCTCTGCTCTGGTGAGACCTCACCTAGAATCCTGCACACAGTTCTGGGGCCCTCAACAGAAAAAGGACATGGAACTGTTGGAGCAAGTCCAGAGGAGGCCACCAAGTTGATAATAGGGTTGGAGCACCTCCCCTGTGAGGACAGGCTGAGGGAGTTGGGGCTGTTGAGCCTGGAGAAGAGAAGGTTGTGTGGAGACCTCAGAGCACCTTCCAGGAGCTGAAGGGGCTCCAGGGAAGCTGCAGAGGGATCTGTGTTAGGAGCTGCAGGGACAAGACAAGGGGCAATAGGCACAAATTGAAGGAGGGGAAATTTAGGTTAGCTGTTAGGCAGAAGTTTTCCCTGTTCTGGTGGTGAGACACTGTCCCAGGTTGCCCAGGGAGGCTGTGGCTGCCCCAACCCTGGCAGTGTTCACAGCCAGGTTGGCTGAGCCTTGAGCAACCTGCTCTGGTGGGAGGTGTCCCTGCCCAGGGCAGGGGTTGGGGCTGGATGATCCCTAAGGTCCATTCCAATCCCTAAAATTCCATGATTCTATGACATCCAATTAAGACCCTGCGGTCACCTTGGGTGAAAAAGGCTGCATTTGAGTAGCACTGTTTTCCCTGCAGCCCCAGTGAGTGTCCTGAGGACAACTTGTCCTGGTATTAAAAACTGAGGAAAAAAAGGTGTTAAGTACCTCAGCCTTTTCCTCATCTTGGGTCACTCTATTCCCTCCCATGTCCAACAAGGAACGAAGGTTTTCCTTGCCCTTCCTTTTGCTTACAACAACCTCAGCATAAGAAAAGTCTATTTTAAAAAATTCAAGTAATGTTCTGCAGCCAGAGGAAGGAGAGCAGTGAGTGTGGGGAAGACGTGGCTCTGCCCATGACAGTGTCCCCAGGAGCAAGGAACAGATTCCTCATGTGGCTAAGCCTGTCTCTTCTCTCTCTGCTGCTGGGGATGCAGAAGAGACTGCACAGGGAGAATGAGAGCAGCTTTCCTTCTCATTTTGCTTACAGAGGAGCCTTCCCTCAGCAGACAGTACACCAGGACCATGCCAGACAGGTCTGGGCTCCCCTGTACCCCCAGCTCTGCTCCTGCCCTACACAAGTGACTTGGCCTTTGCTTTCCCACACTGACCATAGTTGGTCTCAAATCCTAAGTAGGTACAGGATGCAATTGTTGATTTTTAATATAGATCTGTGTTACCTGGATAACGAATATTCCTAGTAGTTCACTCTGAAAATGTCCATTTAGCTTCTCTGGTTCTTTGTCTTCTTTCCATCTTTGGATTTCTTTATCTAAACATTTGCTCAGCGATTTTTTGACAGTAACCTTTAAGGAAGGAAAACCAACAGCATTTACTACAATGTGGATGCAGCAACTCCAGCCTTATGCAGGTTTTACTTGCCCATCCACCTTTTGCCTGGCTCAGCAGACTTTTTCCACAGTCCTGGCTGGCAAATAAAGGCTCCTTGCTATGAGATGCCTGACCCACTGCAACAAGGACAACTGGCTCACAATATCCACCTATGCAATAGTGAGCTGAGCATTTCAGGGCAGGAATGAAGATCAAGATCTCTGTCCCTGCCTGTCACCCCAGCACATCAGTGGGGATTGGGAGGGCAAGAAGGGGAACAGTGAAGAGGAATGTTGCAGGCAGCTATATGTGCCAAAACCTGAATTCTCCCAACCACACATCACCCACATGTCACACTCAGTACCACCTGGTTTTGCAATCCTCCTTCATAAGCACTTCTGATGCCTCACAAGTGCTGGAGAGTGAAACAAAACACTCTCAGGTTTTTTTCTGCTCTGAGCCCTGTGTGTGCACACTGCAGTGAGGCTTTTGAAATGGTCTGTGCAGTGTCTGGGGTGTACTGCTGATCTCCCAGTGCCTTGTTTGTGTGCTTTGCAGACCTCACACCAGCTCTCCCATATGCAAACCATCACAAGCTACATCTAAACCTTGGAACTTATCTTCTCATTTTCCAGGAATTCCAGTCCCAAATGCCAGAAGCCCTAAGCTATGGGAGTACTGCAAAAATCACTTCTTGTTTCCATTAAGGCAAGAGTGATACAAAAAACAGAGCAACTTTGATTTTCTGCAGACCAGGCAATTCTCCATCAAAGAAACAGATTTTCCAAGACCAGATCTCCATGCTTTGTGCTCACCCAAGGTCTAACACCTCTGCAGAGACCGGAAGTATTTTGGGATCCTTCAGCAATTCCTGTGAGAGGGATCATATATCCCTCTGGAGATTTACCAGACAACTGGAAACTTGCCCATGTTGTATATTTTCCCTGTTTCTATCACGTGGTTTACAAGAACAGAAATCCTTTCTGATTCCTCCCAGTACTAAGCAGAAGTTTGCTCTGCAAGTCCCACCTTGCAAAAAGGTGAGCTGTCCCTCAAAACCAAACAAAAGCTTTTGCTTCTCTCTGGAAGGGTGTGTAGGGTAAGTGGCTCACAGGTGAAGTGTGTGTGTGCAGGACAAGTCACAGCTTCTCTGAGGAGTCACAGGGGACCAGTAAGGGGAAGAGGAGTGATTGAACAGAGTCTCACCTCTTCACTGTCAAGGTATCTCTGTTCAAGCTCTTTGCTCAGACTTGATGGCAAAAGGCTCCCAAGCTTAACTTTATCCAGCTCCTCGGCTAAAGCACGATCCTTTCTCATATCTCTGGAATGAAAAAAGCCAAACAACCAGATTTTCCAAGGGCAGTGTAACTCAAGACAGCTGTTGATGCAAATCACTAACACTTTTCAAGGCTATCAGTGAAAAAACAGATGGAAATGTACACTGTCCTTAGTCCAGGCAGAACTTGGAGGAGCTGAATATGTGCCAGGAGTGGGATCACAAGCAACCCTGGGAACTGAGCCATAGCCTGCACTGTGGTGGGAACAGGGGATCTGAAGTAAGCAGGAGATCTAGCCCCTGGACACAACATGTCTCCATCAATATAGAGAGGTGACCAGATGAAAAACTGGTGTTTCATGGCTGGTTCTGAGTGGAGAAGGTGGTTTCATACCCTGCAGAGACCTGCCAGCCTTGGGGGGCTCAGGCCAGCACTTGTGGGAGGCTAATTTAGAAGCAGTTTCTCCTTGTGGAGCTGAAGAGAATAACCCTGAACATCTCCTGAGTCCCTGTGGGAGGGTAATTTAGAAGCAGCTTCTCCTTGTGGAGCTGAAAAGAATAACCCTGAACATCTCCTGAGTCCCATGTTTGCACATCACCCAGCTCCCATGGGTTCACTGCCATGAACTGTTTGTGATATGACACTGGAAGCTGTGGCCAGGCTGTTGTGCAATCCTCCTCCTCCTCCTTGCTGCTGCCTTTGCTGCTGGCCATGGAGAGAGGTGGTCCCTCAGCAGACATCTGGTTGTGGCCTCTGGGAACACCCTGCAAAGCAGCAGCTGCCCTGGCCAGCACCATGCCCAGTGCCAGGCTGCTCTGCTCTGGCTGAGCCCTGCTCCTCACAGCAACTGGTTCCCAAACACATGCTGCTTCAGGCTTGAATACCCTGACCTAGAGCTCAACACTGGCTCTGGAAAACTTCCAGGATCAACACTAACTCATTATATTCTATCAGTGAAACATAGCAAAGAAAAAGTGGAGGTGAAGGTTGAATGATTTAGGGTAGAAGAAACATTGCTGGTTTTCAATGAAGAAATGAGTGTCCTCAATTCCCCATCCAGTACTATAAGCCACTACAAGGAATATTTTCAGTTCTGTAACATACAGGGTTTGTGAGGAGGAAGAGCGACCCTTGGCTGATGATGCCCTCTCACAGGAGTGCACCCCTGGGTCTCCTGACTGGGAGAGCAGCATAGACCATGGGTAATACCCAAACAACATCCTCCATGCCCAAGATAATTGCATCTCAGGTCGTTCTATTTATTGTCTTCCCTCTGGTCCAGAGAGCTGAAATCTCCAGTTTTCCAGGGAGCTCAGGTTTGCAACTGGAATAGATATCAAGACAATGAACCTGCCCAATTTACCCCACAAGTGAAGCCCTAGATATCTGGTGCCCAGAAACCAGAATGGTGGGATCAGCCTTTCATTTACAGACTAGCAGCTTGAGAGTGTCCTTTCTGGCTCTCCTGGCCAGCTCGTGTAAATCAGCACACCACCAGTGACACCAGACACAGCCAGGTACTGGACTGCATTGCAGTGATACCAATCCAGCAATCAAGCCAATGCCTGACCTTGCAGCCAGTGAATCTGTGTTGGTCATCAGGGATAAACATGTGTAAAAGCCTCACTTACTCTGGATAAAGGTTGTGCACCCATGAGAGAAGAAGGTAAATATCCTTATCTTCCAGAGGAGACTCAGCACTTTTCTTGGCCTCGGAGGCAAAATAATTGTGGTAGAGTTCTGCATATATGGTGAATACATTAAACTCTGGAGGATAAAGCTGTTTAATGTACTTTACAACCACTGTCAAATCTTCTCTCATTGTCTTTCCCATGTGCAGGAGGTTCTGGCCAACTGCAGAGAGGTTTTCAGTTCTAGGAGTACGGCTTGTGTCTTTCATTCGAGCCTCTACTGACTCCTTCACTGTAGCCATCCAAAGTTCTTTCCATTTTCTAGGTCTAAATTGCATATTTTGCTCAGGTGGATTCTCTGACATGTAGTTCTGATCTTCTTTCTCCTGCTCTTTCAGAGCCTCCACTGCCTGCTGCAGCAGGTCCAGGTTTGTTTTTGCCAGCAGCAGAGAGTCTTTCAAGACGCTGAAGACTTTGTGCTTCAGAACTTCGTAGACAGACTCGATGTCTTGCTGGCTGGTGTTCAGTCCCTCCTCACTTTTGATAGACAGACCCTTCTCCAGGACAATCAGATGCTGAGCAGCATCACAAAGCTTTTGCTCTTCAAGGAGATCCATGATTTGTTTAACTGGTGAAAAAAGAACAGCCTTTCTTTACTCAAGAGTGAAGATTTAAATGTCTGTTTTGTTAAATATGGTTGGTCTGGAATACCTTTTTTAAAAGTGCTTCTATTTCTATAATGCTCCTTCACCCTATAGAAAATCTGTTTGTTTAAAGATTATTTCCATTGGACTTTAGCTGAGGCAATGCATATTTGAACACGCATCATCAGTGTATGACATATGGACAGATATTCATGTGTGACCTATAGTTTGTTTTTCCCTCAAATTTAGCCTTGTGGAGATATTTATTTATTTGTTATCCTCCTTCCCATTAATATGATCACAAGTCAGTAGCATGGCTTTAGAAAAAATGTATATGGAAAGATGTAGCTAAATAAGAGGTGCTAGAGGAAATAACACATGGTATTCCAGAAACAGGTTGGCAATATCTGACCTGTAAAATTGTTTTGAGGGATACATTTAGCAGGCAAGATAAGGTCAATGGCATCTTGTCCTGGCTCCAGCAGAGTGTGGCAGCAGCACTAGGGCAGTGCTCATCCCCCTGCACTGGGCACTGGGGAGGTCCCAGCTCAGTGCTGTGCTCAGCTTTGGGCACTCACTGCCCAAAGGCCATTGAGGCACTGGAGCAAGTCCAGCCAAGGGCAACGAGGGCAGCAAAGGGCTAGAGCACATGGGCAAGGGCTGAGGGAGTTGGGCTTGGTCAGCCTGGAGAAGAGGCTCAGGGGTGACCTCCTGGCTCTCTGCAACTCCCTGCCAGGGCTGGAGAGAGGTGTGGGATGTGTGTCCTGCCAGGGCTGCAGGGAGAGGATAGAGGGAATGGCCTTGAGCTGAGACAGGAGAGAGTCAGATTGGATGTGAGGAGAAATGTTTTCCCTATTGTGGTGCTCAGGCACTAGAATACTGCCCAGGGAGGTGGTGGAGTCACCATCCCTGGAGGTGTTTAAGAGGTGTCTGGAT
>NW_008689626.1:7034-15276 GCF_000695815.1 Acanthisitta chloris
TGGTTGGACTTGATGATCTTTGAGGTCTCCTCCAACCTTGATGGTTCTATGATTCTACAGTTTTAACTATCTTGAACTGACAGCCAACTATCTGAACTACAGCCAGTCACTTGACACAGTGCAATCTGGGAAATTATTAGTTAAACTGAAGAAGTTATATCCCAAAACAAGTTTTGTTAGGTGTGTAGTGTTGCATGGAGGATCCTGGGTGGAGAAATCTTCCATTATCCATGAAACTCATCTTAATTCATATTGTCCTTAGAGACTTGGACACAAAAGCTGGGAGTGCCCCATTGATATCTGCTGATTACACAAAGACATATGGAAACTGAGGCTCAGTGTATTTTTCAGGAACAATGGGATCACTTGAACAGTAAATGGGCTGAAATTTAATAGCACGAACTACAAGAGGCACAAAAGGTCTGTTTTCAGCAGCACATTCAAAGCCAAGCAGGAAAACCACCCGTTAGGGGAAACATTTGTCACACGGAGAAGGAGATGCCAATTAGACAGGTAAAGGCTTGTCTGGAAGTGAGATAATTTGTACTAAAACAATGAGTCTTTGTAAGAGCCCCTGGTAAAGGAGGTAGGGCTACAAAGTTAACCTATTTTAAGGTACAGCTGGCTAAGTTTATGAATAAGGCAACAAGGTAGGTCATGTGAGGTGACAAGTGATCCTTGGAAGTGCCAAGGGCTCTTTCCTCTGCAGTTCTGGGTTTCTCTGACGAGGTATTTCTCTACCTCTCTAAGCACCATGCAAGGCCTGTGGCTGGAGAAGCTGTATGTTCATACATATATCAGCTCCGGGAAAGACCTTTGTGTGTCCCTCACTGCTGTTCCTGGGGGAAGAGGAGATTGGGATGGCAGAGGATTTGGAACTAGGTGATCTCTAAGGTCCCTTCCAAGCCAAACTACTCTGGTTTCATGGAGGAACAGAGCTGAGAGGTATGCCTTGGTTTCTTGCCCACCCACAGATCTCTGTGCCCCCATGAGAGGTAGAAATAAGTTTTGTTTTGGACAGTAAACCTGCAAACTGGCAGTTCCTCAAAGAGTGTGCTCTTGGTACGAAATGACTAGGACCTGAGGTCATGTCTCACTCAGTCCATGTTTCCCCAGGCTTCTTGCAAAAGTCTCTTCAATCTGTCATGCCCTTGTTTCTCAAGGGGACAATTCTCCACCCCATGCAGTCCCTGTAGAGGTAACTGTGGCCATGAAGTAGTGCAAGGAGTGCAGTCCCTCTAGAGGTTAACTGTGGCCATGAAGTAGTGCAAGGAGGATGGAGGAGCACTTACCACTGGGTGGCTTGGTCTTTATCATTTTCTTAAATGCACCTGCAATGATTCTCTTTATTTTCTTTCCTTTTTCAGGGCTGTCACCAGCAGAGATTAAGCTCTCATTGCTTGTGATGGAAGAGGCACGTGAAGCTCTGCAAGCTGCCTCTGGCCTTTCATTCATCTTCTCCTGGTCCCTGGACCAGATTTCATCTACGGAAGGTTCAGGACAGGCAGGGACTTGCTCAGCTACTGATGCTGAAGGGTTTTCAAGCTGCCTGTTTGCACCACTGCAACCCTCTGATCCACCACGTATTCCAAAAGGACCACTTTGGAAAAAAGGTAACATTTTCATCATGTTCCTTCTACCTGTAGATTTCAGACAAAAAAATAATTGATCAGATTACATCAGTTAGCAAGAAAAATATCATGGAACTATGTGGCAAGATGTGTATGGGCAATGTAGGGAATGCTACAGCTGTTCATCTATGATGCGACAGATGTAGCATCAGCGTGCAGCCCAGAAACCAACTACATCCTGAGCTGCATCCAAAGGAATGTGGTCAGCAGGTCAAGGGAGGTGATTCTCCCCCTCTGCTGTCATGAGACCCAACCAGTGCAGTCCTGGTGCCCTCAACATAAGGAGGTCATGGAACTATTGGAACAAGTCAAGAAGAGGCTGTTGAAGTTGATAAGAGGACTGGAGCACCTCCCCCATGAGGACAGGCTGAGGAGGTTGGGGCTATTCAGCCTGGAGAAGAGAAGACTGTGTGGAGACCTCATAGTAACTTTTCAATATCTGAAGGGGCCTACAAGGGAGCCAGAGAGGGACACTTTATTAGGAACTGCAATGATAGTACAAGGGGTAATGGGTTCAAACTGAAGAAGGGGAAGTTTAGGTTAGATATTAGAAAAAGGTTTTTTACTATAAGGGTGGTGAGACACTGGAAAGGTTGCCCAGAGAGTTTGTGCACTCCCCATCCCTGGAGGTGTCCAAGACCAGACTGGATGAGGCTCCGACCAACTTGGTTTAGTGGAAGGTGTTCCTGATCTCTAAGGTCCATTCCAACCCCTATGTTGAATGCTTTGCAACTATAGATGTGAGCATGGATGCTCCACGTGAATGATGTGAGTGGGTGGGACAAGTTCCTGTGCCTATTCAAAGCAACCACTAAACTCCCAAACTGTTGCATGGCATCAGAACAATTCCCACCTTCCTCAGGGCATTTTTTTGCTGATCTCTGTTCAAGGGAAACAGGAACAAGGCACAGGATCAGGGTGGTTTAGCCTTGTTTAAACACACACTGTCCTGCGACAGACCTTCTCTACCACCAACACTCCTGCTCTACAAATAATTAACAGCAGGAACTTGTTATTGTCACAACAGCTTTTCAGAATTCGGAGTTACGTTCCTCTATAATGTAATATATTGCTAAATATTTATTTGCATAATTAAACATTTTTAGGATGATAAGAATGATGTAATTATTGTAAATAAATGGAGTGACTCATAGTTTCCAAAACTTATTCTAACAACACTTTATTTAAAGTGACTTTCTAAAGAGACCAGAGCGCTTCTGTATGAAGTACTCTTAGGCAAGTTTTGGCTTACTTGTACTGATTAAGAGGAATTAGGCTTTAAATGAGGAAAGAATTTGCTGCAGTTACAAGGCCACAGTGTGGTGACCTCCAAATCCCTTGTGGAGTTCATGCTGTTGATATGTATCGCACTGATACAAACCATGATACTTATTTCTGCACAAAATGGTTGGAAGATTGTGGCTTTTTGTTTTAATTGTGTTTCCTCCGGCTGGTTCCTGGAAGCTTGGAGAGCTTTGAAGCTCCAAGCTAGTGGTAGCAGCTGGGTGGCACAGAGGGCAGTCAGAGCCTGGCATTGCTGAGAGCTTTCATAGAATCATAGAATAAAGCAGGTTGGAAGACACCTCCAAGATCATCAAGTCCAACCCTACTGTGGTCACTAGGCCATGGCACTAAGTGCCACATCCAGTCTCAGCTTGAAAACCTCCAGGGATGGCGAATCCACCACCTCCCCGGGCAGCACATTCCAATGCCTGATCACTCTCTCTGTAAAAAATCTCTTCCTATTATCCAACCTAACCCTCCCCTGGCAGAGCGTGAGTCTGTGCCCTCTTGTCCTGCTGCTGGTTGCCTGGGAGAAGAGACCAACCCCCACCTGACTCCAACCTCCTGTCAGGGAGTTGCAGAGGGTGATAAGGTCTCCCCTGAGCCTCCTCTTCTCCAGGCTGAACCCCCCCAGCTCCCTCAGCCTCTCCTCATGGCACTTGTGCTCCAGTCCCTTCACCAGCCTCGTTGCTCTTCTCTGGATCTGCTCCAGCACCTCAATATCCTTCCTGAACTGAGGGACCAGCCCTCTCCCTGCTCTGAATGCCAGGTCGTGTTGAGGATTAGCAATGCTGTTGCTTTTGAAACACAATGAAGATGAAAACTCATTCGGGAAGGAGAGAAAGGAGCGGTGTGTGTATCATCTGGCTGACTCTTCTTTAGCCAGGAAACCCCCTGCAGTTCACTCTGGCTATGCTAGTCAGGATGCCCCACTAGAATCCTAAAAATGGTGGAAAAATCAGCTCCTTTTTGTCACATTTCCATTGCAAAATTACATCCTGGTAACAGGGATGCCCTGTAAGTGAATTTTGTAGGGCTATTTTCCTAGCCTGCATTACCAAACACAACACTGTGTTTAGATTCATTTTGCCAAATCCCTTCCTTCCTGTTTGTTCAAGCACAGACTCAGCCAAGTCCTTTCTCTGTCCCCTATTATTTCAAACAAAGCATTTTTCCTCCCTTTTTTTTTGTTGTTTTCTAAACAAAGAAATTACCTCTCCCTTTCCAAAAACCTAAGGTGGCTGTCAGAGTCTTTCATTTGGATCGATGATGATCAGAAAGGTGGATTTCAAAACAGTTTTGGTTCTTCTTCAACACCAAGATGAATGCAATGTGTCTTTGAAAACTATTGAAGTCACTCTACATGTAGTAGAGTCCATAAAGGAATGATTAAACTGGTTAAAAGCTGAGTTTTTAACCTCTGCAGAACTTTGTCTTGGTAATGTTCTCAAAGAGACAACCTCAGGCATACAAGTAAAGCTGCAGTAGCTGCACTGTTCACTCACATTTGACCAGGTTGAACACTTGCCCAGAGGTTACTGGTTGGCCTGTGTTTGTCTCTGCAGCAGGAAATACCAGCAAACCCCAAGTACCACTTCTGCCTTGAAATGAAGCCTCATGTATGGCAAGTGGTACCAAAAACTCCCCCTCATCTCTTCTCTTTATTATTAGATAGCCAAACACATACTGTAAGAAACTCCTATAAGAAACTTCCTATACGAAACTTCCTTATAGAAAAACACCCTCACTTTCTACAACACTCAGCTAAGGAGATGGCACTGGTTACCTCTGGGGGCCACAGGCAGAAGATGCTGTGTTAGCTCTGCTCCTTCTGTCTCCATCAACATCTGCTCCTACCAAACTCTGGCTTGGATGGCCATGGGCTGCTCCTGTACACCTGTGTTCTGCTCACAAATCAAAGCTTGTTCAAACTCCAGCAGGCTCCTAATCTTTTTAGGATTCATTTCCCAGGCACAGAGCTCAAATTCAAGTCTTGGAAAATGTCATGCTTTAAGGTCAAGAGTTGACATTGTTCCCAATTTACTCTTAGTACTAATTTATTGTTATAAATCATCCTCATTATTGTTATATCCTCATTATTGTTATATGGCACTATGGTTTGTGCCAGGGGAGTCTTTAGCTCCAATTTCTTTTGACATAGTGTATTCAATTCAGATCATCCTCATTATTGTTATGTGGCACTATGGTTTGTGCCAGGAGAGTCTTCAGCTCCAATTACTTTTGACATAGTGTACTCAGCTTATGGTTCACAAGCAGAAGAGCAGCACAGCTCACACAATGGCACTATGGTTTGTGCCAGGGGAGTCTTTAGCTCCAATTACTTTTGACATAGTGTATTCAGCTTATGGTTCGCAAGCAGAAGAGCAGCACAGCTCACACAGCATCCTCTGCCACCCTGCACAAAGGCCCTGCTGCATGAGGACAGTGGTGCTGTCACTGCTGGTGTAGCTGGAGAGATCTGCATGGCGCTCACCATGGCATTACCTCCGAGCTGGAGCTTTTCTGGGGTGGCAGCAAGAGAGGAGGATACACTTGGAGCAGAGCCATGACCCAGAAAGACTCAGCACAGACCCTGGGCACAGTGCTTTCCCATTTTCTCCTTGTACTTCTCAAAGGAAACAGCTCTCACACAGCACACTCAGGAAAAAGTTCATTTGCAAGGGGTGGCTCATGTCGTGCCAGAGAGCACTCAAGGGAAGAGTGATTTACTAATCACCCCTATCCTGAATTTTTTTGCTGATCTTTTCCTTGGTTTCTTTTTTTTCCTGAGCTGCTGCCAGGATTAACAAGCATTTGTTCAGATTTTGGTCCTCTCCAGCTTGCTGACATCCTAGGTCAGAAGGATTTATATCTTGAGTGGAAATCCCCCACCATCCCACAGCCTCTCTGAAAACCAGAGTTATTTAGCAAAGTTTATTCTCGGTGTGTATCTTGAGTGGAAATCCCCCACTCTCCCACAGTCTCTCTGAAAACCAGGGTTATTTAGCAAAGTTTATTCTCGGTGTTTACATCAGCCATTTCTCCCCCAACCCATGGCCTGAGGAAGGGGGGTCACCCCTGCCCACACAAGAAAATTGCACTGAGTCAAATAATCATTTGAAGCAGTCAAGCAGTGCAGACAATTTGAGTTCAGAGTACCTCAGACCATGTGGTGACATCTAAACATGCTTCTAATTGAGTCTATGGAGATGCCAGACACAATCTTTGCAACCTGGGAGGTGGTGAGTATTTTCCTACAATTTTTGTTAGCTGGATTAAGTCCTGAATGGAGACACCATGAAGCTGGAGGCTCCCACTTGGCTCTGCTTGGGAAATCACAGTCCATAGATGAGCTGGGTGACCCACAGACCCACTATGACACTTTACTGTGCTGCTCACATCCACACTCCTGTCTGCAGACTCTGTGAGACACCCGCCACCCAATGTGGTCCAGCACCATCCTGATGATAGCCAAGCTCTGCTCGTAATGGAGTAAAAAACTAAGAGGAATCAAAACTTGTGTCTCCAATAAAGAACTAAGGCAGGAGCAGAATCTCTTCAGGGACTCAGCCCAGTGCTAGTCACTCTTATAGGGCTAGGGGTGATGGGGGATCCAAGAGATCCAGGGAAATGGAAGTGGCTGGCAGACAGAGGATCCCAGAGCATCTCACCTGGTGTGAGATGCTTTAAACCAGCATTAAACCTGTCTGGGGAACAGTGTGGACAGAGCTACAGAGTGCATCAGTCATTTTAAAATGGGAATTTGGTTTCCTTAAATTACTGAAGCACAACTGAAAACAGTCCTGTAAAATAGCATCTCCTGTTGTGAGTGAGAATTTTTCAAAGGGCAAAAGAGAAAAGAAAATGACACATATATATTGTTCTGGGGGAGCAGAGAAAATGCACTGTAATATGCTCTTTTTTCTTCTTGCTTCAAATCTGGGCAGCATCATTTTAAACTCCTGCTGCTGAAAGAGAAACCAGCTGCTACTGTTTAGAATTTTGTTTTCATACTACTGTTTCCAAAGCCAAATCCTGCTTTCAGGCTTGGAGATTTCAAAATTCACTGCTTGAGCTAATAGCTGCTGAAAAGATACACAAATTTTCTGGAAGCCCCTCTCAGTACTTTCCAATTCTTTGGCTTTTCAGGTGTCTTTTTACAGAGTGGAGACTGAAGCAAACCCCTACCTGAGTTTTCCAAAGCTCTTTGCTCCCATTTGATCAGCTCTATAGGAACTGGCAAGCCTGTAAGTCCATTGATGGGAGCAGGCAGCTGAATGCTTTGGAGAATGACTGTTTTCTTCAGGTTTTCTGCTCTGAACTTGAGTGTGATGGCAAGGGACCATAGATTCTAGACCAGCCATACGCTCTAGAAAGTCACAGAAAGTCTCTCCCTTACTTTGCAGCAGCCTTAAGAAGAAATCTTGCTTTAACTACACTGAGGATTCTAACCCTGGGGTGGAACCTTTCAATTTGTGCCTGAGGAGTCAATCTGGTGGATGCAGGATGGGTACCCAAGGATAGCAGGGAATTTTGACAGGCTTTTCAGTGCACTGGGAAAAGGGACGTTCTAGGAGTAATGGGACTTTCCTGACTAGGAAAAAAATAGTCACAAATTTGCAAGCATGGCAATGCATAAATGCCCTGTTTGGCACAGTGACCCTTGGGGCTGCCTAGGACCATCCAGGATCCAGGAACTGAACTGGTGTTTCCATGACTGAATCATAATCCAATTACTTTCCTGTGATTTGGGAGAAAAGCAACTTCCTTTGAACAAAGAGGAGAGGGCAGGAAGTGCCACGCTGGATCTGGATCTCAGTGCCTGTTCTGGGTTTAGGATGCTTTGGTGCCCAAGACACCTGGATTTTAGGGCAGGGGTTTGGGGAACATGGGGTAACAGTAGTCACTGCTCACAGCTTGTACCCTTAAATCTGGGGGAAGAACAACAGAAATCAGACCCAGATGTCAAAATGGAATTGCCAGACACATATCCTTGCAGTGCCCACCCCTCGGTGCCTGGAGCTGCTATCCTCCTCGCAGCCGTCCCATTTATTCTGAAAATTCCAAGGTGGGGCTGAAACCCGTCGCTGTGTCCGGGAACTCATCCTTTAGCATCTGCCACTTGTTCCCCACTCCCAGACCCAGCAGAGAGTCCCCAGACTTGTAGCAAGTGAGGCGGGAGCGGAGGCAGCAGCTCGGGAGAAGCAAGAGACGGGGAAGGGGAAAGCCCTGGGCTCGGCAGCGCGGACCGGAGGCACGGAAAACTTACTCTGCGGCGGGTCCCGGGCAGGCGGCAGGATTCGGGGCTGGAATCGGGGCTGGATGCG
>NW_008689627.1:0-6630 GCF_000695815.1 Acanthisitta chloris
TTCCCGCTGCGACCTTTACCGCATTTTATCCCGGTGAACTGCTTTGGGTACGGATTGTCACTCGTAAGGCGCTGGCGATTTTGTGTCCAATCGAGTTTCTGCTTGGTGTATGGTCAGGGCTTTCACTCGAGTGTGTGCACTGTGCTCCTGATGCTCTCCCAGGACCAGGCTGTGACCCTCGGCTCACAGATCTCAGAAACTCCTGGCTGAGGGCGCAGGGACAGGCAGGAGCTGTAATGTGCAGGAAGCCTGAGGGCAAAGGCATCAGCCGAAGAGTCGCTTGTCGAAAGGCTGTAACTTGCTCGGGGCAGGACTCGCTGTCCTTGTGTCCTCAGTGCACACACGGTGCGCTGAGCCTCACGCTGGGTCTACATCAATGTGGAAAGCAGCCGTGTGTTCTTCGCGTGTTCTGTGAGCTTGGATTAGCACTCGGTGCTTGTTTTTAACTTTGGTGCGTGTTTGTGTGCAGAAATTTACGCATCAGCCAAAATTTGTATGTTTCTGTACACACACCAATGTTTACACTCGTACATATAGACACACCGTTCTCTCTACCCCAAATGCAGTATCTTCATGTCCAGGCCTGAAAGCTAAGGGAGTAAATACTTCAGAAGGAGCCCTTAAGCACGGAATGCTTTATAGCATTAATTTAATTTTGTTTTTCCAAGTAATTCTCCACTATAAATTGTCAAAAACTTTGGAGAAGTCTAAACTGCAAAAGCAAATAAATGGCCAACATTGCCTGTGCTGCTGGGGCTTGGGGTGGTTTTACACGTGCCTCTGCCACCATTCCTTCCACTACTGAAGAAAAATCGTTATCAGGAGTTGGTGACTCTGCTTTGGTGTCTCCAGGAGTATCTGTTTCTCGGGTGTTTCAGGTATGCTGACTGCCAGGTTTGTGTTGGTACTCGTTGGGGTTTCATATGCACGTGTGCCTTAAACTGGCACATTGCAAAGTTTGGATATTTCCCCAACGACATGGAATTAAGACCACTGTTTTCAGGGTTGAAAGTATAATTAATTATTGATATTTTCTGAGCGAGCAGCTCAATGATGAGGGAAAGGCAGGAATCAACTGGAAGTATTGGATCATGCAAGTTCACTATTTCAGTGATGTAGCTGCCAGGACATTGGGCAGCTGGGACATACAGAGGGGCAGTGGGAAGTTGCAGCTTTCTTTAAGTCTTGTGTCTTCATTTCTTTAAAGTTTTGGCAGTTACATTAGCTGAACAACTGAAAAGATATTAATGCTAGCTAAGAGGAGAACAAAAAATCCCAGCTATGCTTACTGGAGCAGCAGCGGAGCTAAGTCACCCTGAGTGAATCAATAAAGGTACTAAACCATGTGGGTGCTTCCTTGTGGTTTGACATCTGTGGTTTGTGATCACTTTTATTTTTATTGGGGCTGCAAACATAGACTTGATTGTACAACTGAATGTTTATGTATTGCAAATATTGCACACCCTTCGTAGGATTGGTCTGAAAAACGACGCTTTTGGTCCATTCTCGACTTCCTGTGGCTGTATGGTGTTGGTGCTTTTTCTGCCAGGTGTCTGATCAGTCTCTTCAGTGACATTTGAGGGGATAAAGGTGAGGAAGGTTTGGAGAATTCAAACAAGAAGTCATTGCTGTGATCCGAGGCTGGTCTGGAGGGGGAGCTAGTGCCAAAGCCAAAGGGATTCGGTTCCTCCCGAGCCTCGCTCAGAGCCTTGCTGCTCCGTCAGGGAATGGGCTCGTCTTACATTGAGAGCAAACGTAGCTGATACATGCGATGTATGATTGCATTAATATGCATCTCTGGTGTGATGAGCGTAATCTGCAAGTGAAGTGATACACGCGTTCTTTAGGGAAACGGTGTGTGTTGCTTTTGTGCAACAAAAACTGCATTCAGAGAACTCTGAAGTCGCAAGGTCAAGCTCTCCTGTACCACGAAATAGGCAGATTAGAGATTTCTGTGAGAGCTGTGATCTGGCCTGGAGGTGTGGGGTGAAGTGTTAAAGTTTTCCCTGCAGTGTAGCTTTCAGTGTGCACAATGGAATGGCATGGATGGTGCTCAGTGTGCAGTACTGAATCTTTTTTCCTGATATCAAGTAATGTGTGGCCTTACTGTTTGTTTCTGTGCTGTTCATGCTGTACCTTCTTAATTTGCTCTTCTGGTGTTTCATTGCCTTCAGTCTCTAGTGCCTGCATGTTTCACTAGCAATATTTTCGCAGAGGTCTCTAGAGGTGTATCATATATCCCTTAGTGTCGATTATCCAATTCAGGACCTTTATGATGGGATTTCTCAACATGATCTATCAGCATTTCAATGGTTTACATGCTCTAAGATGTTTTCCCATAAAGGTGTAATTCATTAACAGTAACCTGTCTCTTGTTGGTTGTTTGATGGACCCCTTAGCCGGGTCCAGCAATGCACACCTGGAAAAGACCTCACTGCTCGATTTGTACCAGGGTAGCTGTTGGTTTAGACTGCAGCTATAAATGCTTAGATCTGTTGCAACATTTATCCCAAGATACTAAGCCCAAAATTTTGATGAAGAGTTTGTTGAAAGTTTGTAGTTTTTTTTTTTTAATGTATTTTTTCTCTTTTTCTTTTGAAGATGATTTGCATGCAAGAAACAAGGAGAAAGCAGAATTCTCCAGGACAGTATCAGTTCCCTCTCTCTTCCTGCAATACCTGTCTTACCAACCACACACTTGCTAAGATTTGCAGTGCATGTGGCAAGGTCCTCATCTTAATTAGTGTTGTTATTTCATTTTTTTGTTTACACTTTGTTGGGTAACACAGCAAGAGCATCCCGAGCACAAGGGCACAGAGAACAGGATCAGATAATCTGTAGTTCTTGTGTTGTGACTGTAATTGTTTTAAAACTGAAGGTTAGGTTTTTAGTACTCACCTGTTTAAAACCCCCCAAAATGTTCGACATGCTAGGTAAAAAGTCAACCCTGATGGGCAGGAGGAAACCCTCTGTCATGTGGGATTGTGTGCTAGCATAGAATCTTTAGAAAGGCTGAAATCTGTTCATTTTGCCATGAGACTTCTGCCACTGGAGCTAGCAGAGAATGTGATACTACTGGTCTGTAATTCATCTGCTGTCCAAATGATGTTGTCTATGAATGGGTTTCTGAGATTTTTCAGTGTTTCTAAGTAGTGCTAAAACTCTGCAATCCTGGATTCTATTCCAGGCTCCAGAAATGAGCATGTTCTGTTGGATGCTGATTTTTGTTTATTCCTTCTGTGATGTCTTCCTGTCCCAGTCTTTTTTTCCCTATTCTGACTTTTGTCACAATCCCATTTTCCCTGACATAAATAGTTTGCTTCTTGCTAAAGGACTTCTCAGTCTGAGATCCAGAACTGCTGTGCAGGGAGATCCTAACTGATAAATTTTTTATCCCTCTGTTCTTTCACTGTTTGAATCCTTTCCAGCGATTCACACTCCTGTCTGCTGGTCTCAGGTTTCTGTTCACTACCCACAGCTTCACATGCAGTTCTCCATCATAAGTAGGATTTGTCCTCTCTGTGTTCTGCATTTCCACTGGCTCTTGTTCAGTTTGTACTTCATGCTGTTCTTTCTTCCTAGCTTCTCCCATCTGAATTTGGTTTTTTCCCTTTCCTACCTGTCTTTCCCACCTCAGGCTTGGTCTGTATGTCAAATTCAAGATTGTGTTCACTGTTCGAACTGTGCCAGCTTTTTCCCACATTGTAGTTCTTTCTTCAATCAAGTTCAGTTGGTTTCTCTCTTTTCCACCATTTTGTTCACGTGGATAACTTATGTTTTCATACTTGCTGGAACCATTAGGGATTCACTGAGAATAAATTTAGATGCCAGGGGTCCATCCTGATAGGCAGGAAAACAGGCAGGTCTATCCAGAGCTGAGCTTGGCTTCACGGGGAGCTCGTGTCCGAGCTGCAGTGCAGAAATGGGGTACACAGGCAGTGGGCTACAAAGGGAAGGTTTGGAAAAATTGTCCCAGAGCGCAGGGCTGACATCAGGAGAGCCAGTGCTCACCTAGAGGTGGCACTTGCAAGTGAGGTCAAGAGGAGCAGGGGAAGTTTCTTCTAGTACTTTATAGTAAAAAGCTAGACAAGTAAAATATGAGCTTCTTTTGGAAAGTAGTGGGCACAGATAATGTGGGGTCCTGGTGGACAGCACTCTGACCATGGGTAAGCATCATCATCCCCCTGCGGAATCATGGAGTCATAGGCTGGTTTGAGTTGGAAGGGGTGTTAGAGGTCATCTGGTTCTACCCCCTGCCATGGGCAGGGACACCGTTCACTGGCTCAGGTTGCTCAAAGCCCCATCCAGCCTGGTGCTGAACACTTCCAGGGACAGGGCACCTGCAGCTTCTCTGGGCAACCTGTGCCAGTGCCTCAGCACTGCCAGGAGTGCAGTCCAGCCACGAGAGGTTGCCCTGAGTAGCTGTGTGGTCTGTCTTAGAGGTTTGCAAGACACGAATGGGTAAAGCTGAGCGACCTCTTGTGATCTCACACCTGACTTTGAGCAGGAGGTGGGACCTGGATAATCCTGTGGGTCTACAGCTGTGGATGTTTAGTTCCCAGAAGCCTTACACTGGCATGGAGTCAGTGCAGACAGAGTGTATAGGTGGTTCAGCGGCAACGTATCAAAGCAAAATCAGTGACAGCAACGTTACAGTCAGCTGACAAAGGCATCATTTCTGTGTCAGGGTAAGCATTTTACTCTCTCTCAGGAAGGTGCATGTGGACCTGAAAGCATGCTAGTGGTTAAACTTTTAAAAGAAAAAATAGCCTTTTGTAGTGAGGCAAAATGTATATTTTCGTAGCTTTCCTTGGAAAGGGGAAAAATGTTTTACGTACAATTGGAACATTGAAGTAGCTCAGCCTTGACTTGGGCACCTAGCACAGAATGGGTCGTCTTGGAAAGCCTTTGGCAGCTTAAAAGGAAATGAAAAATGAATCTTCTGCAAGGAATTATCTGTCAGCCTTAAAAATGGGTGATCTTTCTGGGTCATTTGTCATGAGAAGTGTGTAAATTCATATTATGTAGCTCATAATGCATCAGTTCAAGATGGTGATTTTCTGACAATCTGTTAAATCAGTTGCAATCAATTCCGACTTACTCCTCTTCCCCAAAATGCTATATACTAGTTCCCTCACATGATTGTTCTTTCTTGCTGTTCTTTTATTTTCTTTTCACATTTTCAGCATGGGGCTCGGGGATAAATAAAGGAGGCAAAGCAGTTCTAAGGTACGAGAGGCTCAGTACCTGTTTTGGGAGACAGAAGAATTGCCTGTAGCAAATAACTGCTCTCAAGTAACAGGCTGGGTACATATTTATTTTTTTTTAAAACTAAGTTTTCAATTTTGCTATTCAAAGATGAGATGCCACATGAGGAAAGATCCTTTTCTGGGGGTTTTGCCCCTTCATTTGTGTTTGCTCACCCGTAGTCTTTAGGAATCTCCCTGAGACAAATGGTGGTTTCCGTAGCAAAGTGTAATTTCCATTCTACATTCTATATTAATATAGCATACTTTCCATAATTTATTTTCAAATCTAATACATTCAGAATAAAATTAAACAACTCAACTGTTTGCCATTCTGGAATTGATGGAGTTTGTGCTGCTACAGTTGCTTTGTGGTAGCAATGTGAATTCTTGATGTAAATGTTTTCAGGAGTCTGCTTGCATGGTGTGTTTGCTGCAGAGCCTCAGAGAGGTGAGAAGAATAACTTTCTGTAGTACTGGAGAATTCAGTGAGACAGTGAAGAGCAATGAGTATCACCATGGCATTGTCAATTCTGCCAGCTAAGGACTGTCTTTAGAAGCTTGTTGAACATTGCTGTGAATATCTCACGGACGTTGATTTTGCTCTTGCAGCATATTTTGTAAAAGAACAGGAGGAATTCTGTTCCAACAACCTCCCAATGCTGATCTTTACTGGATTACTTATGTTGAATTTCACCATAGTTTGTTTAGAACTTGCGCAGTGACTTAACTTGCCATGGTGAGTCTGTTCTGTACAGGTGCACATACATTTGATATATATATGTGTGTACGTGAGACAGAATAGTTTTTGCTGTTGTGGTGTATGTATTGTGGTAATGGACTCTGTCTGTCTGTCTGTCTATCTCTCCTGTTTTTCTCTGACCCGAGTTGTACAAGACTGTTCACAGCAGGGGGCACGTCATGTCTGTCATTGCTCTCAGCTTATTTTGTTCCTTATTCAGGGCAAGGTTTGAATTCACAGGAGAAAAACCGAAAAACCCCACCCCCTAACTTTAATTAATTGTTTCCCCTACTCTCAGGAAGTTTCACTGAGCCACCTCTGTGGGATTGTGCCATGCCCCGGTATGCCTGGATAGTCTCTGTCCTTCCTTTTCTGTAACCTGGGGTTTGGAGTAATTTGTTCACAGCTGACAATCCACTGGGTGCATGTCTTCACATTTCTGGTCAATAAAGCTGTTTCACGGTTTTGTTGGAGGTTTTTTTTAATTGTACAGCATCTTATTTTGGATCTGTCTATTGCTTGGGGTGTCTTTAAGTTATGGCAGTTAGGATGGTAAAAGTTAAGCCTTTTTCCTCACGTGCCCCACTGGAGGCATTCAGTGGCACCGAAGGATGTTCTCCTTGGGTTGTTCTTCGCTGCAGA
>NW_008689627.1:6651-28284 GCF_000695815.1 Acanthisitta chloris
TGGATTGATGGACACTCTCTCTGCAACCTTGCTTGTCTTTTAACTTGGATGAGGTGCTGCTGATTAGATGTCAGGACTCTGAGGTTTGCCCTGCCAGGCTGTAACATGGCAGCTCAAATTACACCCTATGGCAGCATCTTCAGACTCTGCAGATGTGTGTTTTGTGCACTTCCCAGGGAGCAGGGGATGTTCTTCAACAGGTTGTTGATGGACACTCTCTCTGCAACCTTGCTTGTCTTTTAACTTGGATGAGGTGCTGCTGATTAGATGTCAGGACTCTGAGGTTTGCCCTGCCAGGCTGTAACATGGCAGCTCAAATTACACCCTATGGCAGCATCTTCAGACTCTGCAGATGTGTGTTTTGTGCACTTCCCAGGGAGCAGGGGATGTTCTTCAACAGGTTGTTGATGTTTTTTCTGATTAGACTTTTTCCTTCAATGGCAACAGGATCCTTGGAATGCATGTGAGAAAGCCCTTTTATCCTGCTGCACTTGATTACAATGGATAGTGCTCTTACAGGATGAAGGATTCAGTATAACTGGAGCCCAGAAATGTTAGTCTCTTGAGGAGCTGGAGATGAGATACAGAGAGATCGGCATAATTTGAAATACTTGTTTGATTTTCCTGTGCCACATACTGCAGTGTCATGCATCATTAATGATGATAGTTCTGCAGATTCTGTGGAGGTGCTGAGAGAACATGTCTCTGTTCAGTTGCTCTCTCTTCAGGCCTCTGTATGTGTGCACAAAATGACTTGCAGTTTATCCTTGGGCACACTGAACACGTCTGGTTGAAGCTATCTGGCCAAGAATGGGAGATATCCCCGGTGCTGAAATCTGACAGCAAGGCCATAAAACCACGTGTTGAGATATTACAGGGCCTGCTGGTATCTCTCTGCCAGAGGTGTTTTGATCCTAGACTCTCCACAGAATGAGTTCTGAATACTGTTTTACAGAGCACTGTTTTGCTGAATTCCAAATCTGCTGTTCCCTCAAGCCTTACAGGAGGTCAGATCCTGCTTTGCAGAGACAGTTACAATCTTGTGACCAGCTGTATTTTCAGCTAAGACTTCCAGGACTGTCTTTTCTGGCACATTTTCTTGTGTAGACTGTGAGTCCATCTACTGTTCCAACTGTATCAGTCTCAGGTTTGCTCTCTGAGTGCAGTGGCTGTTTAGGGTGACCTTGCTCCTACTTCCTAGTACAGAAGGGGAACTGTCACACTGTGTGTCTGCTAAGTGGGTTGGTTAGCTGCATCTGTGTCTCCAGTGTTGGTTTGTTTACAGTTACAGGTTCACCTGTGGTTAAGATGTCCTTTTATACAACTTTTTATGTCAAGTTGGCATCAGTTATCATTAGGAAAAGATTAAATATAAGTCCTTTTTATCTGCAGTTGTTGACATGACATGTATGCACTGCCCTCTCCAACCCTCCCTGCCCCGACTGATCTTTGTTCAGTCTTTGAATGTGGTGTAAATGTTACCAGTATGCTAACTTTGGGGATCCCTTTTGTGGTGTGTTGGCCTGTCTGATTCCAGGTTTGCTCTTGGTTAAATATTCTGCTTTCTCAGGCAGAGAGCCCTCTCCTCAGATATTTGTGAAAAAAAATGAGGTATTTTGGAAGACAAGCATAAAATTCACTGTGGTACCATATGGTAAAGATTTTCAGGTATTTTCCAGTCATGCCAAGCTGGTTGAGGGGGAGGAAGGGACCTTAAAGCTCATCTAGTTATTCCAGGTTTGCTCTTGGTTAAATATTCTGCTTTCTCAGGCAGAGAGCCCTCTCCTCAGATATTTGTGAAAAAAAATGAGGTATTTTGGAAGACAAGCATAAAATTCACTGTGGTACCATATGGTAAAGATTTTCAGGTATTTTCCAGTCATGCCAAGCTGGTTGAGGGGGAGGAAGGGACCTTAAAGCTCATCTAGTTCCAATCCAACGCCCTGGGCAGGAACACCTCCCTCCAGCCCAGGCTGCCCCAGCCCCCTCCGCAACCCCCTGCCCTGGGCAGGAACACCTCCCTCCAGCCCAGGCTGCTCCAGCCCCATCCGACCTGGCCTGGAACACTCCCAGGGCTGGAGCAGCCACAGCTGCTCTGGGCACCCTGTGCCAGTGCCTTGGCACCTCACAGGGACAAATTTCTGCTTAATACCTAATCTAAACCTACTTTCTTTCAGTTTAAAGCCATTCCCCCTTGCCTTGTCACTCCAGGCTTCTGTAAAAAGTCTCTCTCCATCTTTCCTGTAGGCTCCTTCAGGTAGTGGAAGGCTGCAATTGGGTTACTCCAAAGCCTTCTCTTTTCTAGGCTGAACAAACCCAGGTCTTACTTCTTACCTTCTCTGGCAGAGCAACCACAAGGAGATTGGTTATTTTTCTGGCTCAGGCATATCTTACCAAAAAGTGCTGTCTTTAACTGTGCTTTTTGAACCCATCAGTGCTGTGCAAGGGAAGCATATGGAATGCTTCTTCGGACAGTTCTTGGTTGGTGCTCGAAAATGCTTTATTAATATGGTGTTTATTCACTGTCATCACCTGATTTTTAAGTGTATTGAGAGCTCAGGACCCTTCGTGTATGGCATTTCTTTATTTTTATGTTAGGTCAAATGTGATTAGAGGACAAAAAACCGCTGTGAACTGTGGGTTCCCTACTGAGAGTTCTTCAGCTGTGTATGGATGTGCTGTGTGAAGACTTACTGTTGTTTTGAAGTTGGGTAGTCCCAGGTGTGCAGTTAGTGTGTATCAACATACAAACTCCCCCAAATACAGTGTGACAGTATTTCAGAGTAGTCAGTGTAAATACTTTTTGAGGTGTACTGGTAGCACATATATCCATGTTTCTGCTAGAACGTGGCAAACCAAAGTGGAATATTATCCTTGACCTGGGATTTCTAAGGCCTTTTGCATTGTTGCAGGGGTCTGTCCTCTCTGAACTGCACTTACAATGTATGTGATTGATGAGAGTTTGTAGTGTATAGAGAATAGTTGTCTGAAAGGCAGTCGTCAGTTCTTGAGGATGCAGTTTGAGCCTCAACAAAACTTCTTCTCTCTCATCTGTCTTTCATCTTGTGCTTTTTCGGCTTTACACTTTCTATTTCCTGATGGAAATGTATGAAGTGTAGTGACAAGTTTGTCCTTCTTTTCCCAGTAGGCTCTCTAATGAGTTCAGTGATAGACAGCACTGATATCAAACTGTATCTCTGTAAAACTACATGTACAGTGAAAGCTGCTACAAAATTTGCTTTTATATCAGTCTTAAGATTACATATCAATTTTCTTTTTAACATTGTTTCAATGTCTTTTCTTTGGTGCTTCCCAGAGTTCTCCCATAAACTGCCTTTTCCTTTCCTGCTGTCCTCTGACCAGGATCAGGATGTAGCAGAATCCTCATTTTCGTGATTCAGGATCAGGAATATGTGTGTTTGAGTTTTGCCTTGTTGTCTTGCTTGGTGTCCCTCAGTACCTCCTGGCTGCAGTGGGAAGAGTGATCTGTGGTTAAATTAAGCTGCTGTTATAAAGAGAAACAGAAGTGATGCTCTGCAATTTAGGGAGTTCTTTGCTGCTTGAAAACTGGATTATACATAAGGTATAGATTATACAGATCAATGTTATACACATCCAGACATATGTATCTACAAATCTGTGCAATTATTGTGTCTTAGAGTGGTCACATAGGGTAATTTGTACCACAGTCACTGGGTAGTGCAGGGAAACCTGACTAACTGCCACATATACTTGTTTTGGGAATGGATGGAGCACTAACTTGTGGAGCCTTTAGCCCACAGTAATTTACTGCAGTGACTCTGTTTGCTCTTTCCTACATTATAGGCTGAAGGAGATTAAAAGATGAAATTCAGCTTGATTAAATTCAACATGTAAATTTAAAAACTGTATTTGCTTTTTATCCCTAAGTAGGAAAGACAGATATATAATTTTCTAAAAATTCCCTTCATAAATTAAGTATCAGAGGAGTGAGAGAGGAATGCAAGATCGGCTAGTGGATGGTAAAAGTGGGAGATGGACTTCAGGAGGAACCTTGAAGCACACATCTAGCTTTAGTGTCGCACTGTTTTGGTCTGTTGGTGGTGAAGTGTGCTCAAGGGAAAGGTGAGTCAAAATTAGTCAAATATGAACAACTTAAAGTACCTGAAACCTCTCTGAAATGAAATGTACTCTAGCTTTAATGTATGTGGTTTTCTCTAACATTTAGACTCTACAAAACTTGGTGTGTAGTATCGAGGAACGGATTCAAGGGCATTTCCTGGTGTACTGAATTATGGAAATGACATTTTTTGGTGTAATATTCATGTTGAAGGAATTGTATTCAATACAGATTTTCAGCTTCCTTCATTGTCAGGCACCTAACAGGCAGATTTCAGAAAGGTTCTTCAGATTCTTTGGATTGACAATCCCTGATCGGAATTGCTGGGATCTCTGGTGTGATAGTTGTCCTGACATCTGTCTGATGACCTGCCTTTGATCAGCCTGTGTCTGAGGAACATGCAGCTGCAATGCTGTCTCTCCTCAAGGGAAGCAGTGTCATCTCATCTGTCCACAGCCTTCCCCCAGCGCCGCAGGAGGGAACGGGCCCTGCCGTGGAAATCCGCAGGGCTGCTGCTGTGGCTCCAGGTCCCAGCACTGGGGCTCACCACAGGCTCTGCAACACACTGCTGCTTGGCCAGGCAGTGACTAACAGTGGAGCCACTCGGGCTGGTCAGCCAGAGACTGGGATAGTGTGCTGTGATTTTTGTTTGGCTCTTGTTTGAAACACTGAAACAGAAAGCTGGAATTATGGGTGAATTCCTGGTGTCGTTTCCTTAGTAGTATCAAACTGTGCTCGTTATGGGCAGGTTTGAAGAACTTTGCTTTCTGAGAGGGAAGCAAGGAAGAAAGAGGATGGAGCAGGGTAGGCACCTAAGGCACAATAGAAAATACAGTTTCTTTCTTTCAATCTATTGAATGAGTTGTTTCAATTCACGCATACGGATTCTAACAGTTCTGTGACTGTTGGTGTTTGTCTTTTGTGTTCACATCTCCTTCAATGCAGATTTCTCTGATGTAAAAGACTCGAGTAAAGGTGTTTGTAGGACTAGCTGCTATTTGTAGTGGATACTAAGGGCCATATTTTTTAATTTAAAAAAACTTTGCCGACTTTATGTCAGAAGTTTCATAACTGAATTAAATCCCACTGTTTAAAAGAATCCCATATAATTAGTAGAAGGTCCTTTAGCTTTTGTATATGGACATGCACTAGAAACAAAGTAGGCTTTTTGTTGGCTGTGGCCATGTTCCTTTGCGTTGTGTTTGCAGCATCGTGGTTGGTCTTCACTGACAGGTGTGGCATTGTCTCTTCTGCTGTGGAGCTTGCTGATCTTATTGTTGTATTGCTTTCTGCTGGGACTGTCAAACATTGTTTGCAGCCTTCGCTTTCAGTAGGACAGACCTTCTCTCTTGAACTAATTACTGTGGCTCATAACCAACACTCACGAGTCTGTACTGCACAAACAGTTTCCTTCCTCAAATTCACATCTAGGTTTGCTTTTTTTTGCTGGGTTTCCTGACCTAATTTCAAGAGAACAGGTTTTGCCAGCATTTCAGCTTTTATTTCTTCCTTATGTTGACTCTGTTTTCACTGAACAATGTTCTTAATTGGGCTTTGCTGACAGCTTTTTTGCAGTCTTTTCATTCATTAGGCTGTGTCTAGAGAGAGTGTTCTTCGTGTGATTTTCTTGCCTCTAAAGTTTCTCATTTGTTTGGTTAAATTTCTAAAGATGGTTATTACTTTCTCCTCTTCTTTTGTGTACCTTGCCAGACTTTATCTACACTTATTTTAGTTTCCTTCATCTGGTTTAATTTCAAGTCCCTTTTGAGTGCATCAGCGCTGATAAAGTGGTCCATTGTCTGGTATTGAGGACAGCTGGCACCCACTGAGGGTTGTCCTTTCTGTTCATCTCTCAGCCTTCAAAACAGGTAGCTGCATGTGCAGTGCCCTTTGGAAGCCTTCCCAGCCACATGATAACCCTTCCAGAGGCTGGAAGAGTGCAGTTGGCCTTTCTAAAACGTATTTAGGGCTTGTTCTGACATGGTGATTTGCATTTCAGTGTCTGGGAAAGTTTTAGTTGTTAGTATATTGATGTGACCTTTAAGGTTAACTTCTGTAAAGGCCATGCTCAAACCAGTTCCCAACTCGAGGCCAACTAACTCCGTTGTGTCTGTGATCTGCGTCCCACAAGGCCTGATCTGTGTATCATCCTAGGTCTGCTTGGGATGGTTCTGCTGGCTGTCTAGAATTAACAAAACCCAGCCCTAGAATTAAAAAGAGAAGCAATCTCTCTCAACAGTCCCTCCAAACCCACTTACATTTTCTTGGTTAGTAATTTACAGGACATTTACACTTTCCTTTGCACTGAAATGTCTCATTCTGATCTTAGGGGGTGTGTTTGGCTCCTGCTGCACTCAGGATCTCAGGGCAGGTGTACAGATCTCAAGATAGGCAGGGCAATAGATACCTGTCCTTCCTGAGCTAAGTGTGCCCTTAACAGTGTGTCCTATCCCACTGAAGGTGCTGTGCCAGTTGGGTTATATTTTGGTTTACTTTCTGAGGTTCCCAGCTACTCCTGTTTTGATTTCCCATAGTTCTTGTGACAGTTCATTGAGAAGCAGAAGTTTACAAGGAAACTGAAGGTAGTCTGCTGTTTGCCACCCTTTGTTCCCTGTGACCCTTTAGCTACCCATGCTTGCCACTCAGTGCTTTGGAACTGTGGTTTAGGTTGCAATTTATAAGTCTTGTTATTTTGTTAAATAGGACAGTCTTTGCCTCTAATTTGCTCACTGGTGATTTGAATGACAGCAAAACTTTGGCCTGCCAGGCTGGGATGCACAGATGGCACTTTACATGGCTGAGAAGAAGTGGAACTCTGGGGAAAACAAACATATGTTTTCCTGGATTTGAGAGAACCAAGAGAGGTCCAGTGCTTGAAGTGTTTCTCCACGTTTTCCCCAGCTACACACTATGCATGCAATAGTGGGATGTGTTAGTGTCACTCTACCATACACTCAGCTTTGTCAAGTGAAAAATGTGAGGCTGTGGGTACTGAGCAAGTGACCTGTCTCCCAGGACAAACAGGATGTGCCAGGTAGGGCCATGGATTTTATACATGAAAGGGAAAGATGAGTCGTGTGATCGGGTGACTCAGTGTGTCCTGAAGGAGAGGAGCAGGAGAGAACTTGGTTTGTTACACTCTGACTGACCTCCCTCCTAGTAAGTGAACAGGGTAAAATGTGTTTATGTTTGGGATGTTATTTAGTATTTAGTAACTTAATTCTTTGTGGGCCTTTAATGTGTCCATGAATGAAATCAGCAAGTGGTGTCCTGTTCTGTGTACTGTGCCCCTTTTGTAGACTGTTCTGAGTTTATGCCCTGGGAAACCATTATGTATGAAAGTTTCAGTGTAGTGAAGGGACTTTATGCCTTATACCAACTCTTTTATATTTTCTTCTGGAAAGGATCAACACTTAATGATCCTGAATTTTGCTCCTAATGGTTGTTTGTGTTGTTAAAACTGGTGTACACGTAGAACAACCTCAAAGAGGCAAAGTCCTGTCTGATAAAATCAAGTGTGAGGAAATCTCTGTCTTTTAGGCTTGTTTTGAGGGATGTTGAGGAATAATGCTCCCAGATCTTGTGTGATTGAATTGGAGTTTTGTTGAACAGCTGCATGTCCTCCTCAAACCAGTGGTAGTCAAAGCTTGTTCGAAGAGGAACCTCCTCTACAAAACTGAACCGCAGAGAGAATCCTGTGCACTTCTTTGCCAAGCAGCTAATTCCTGGGAGCTTTCTCTGTGTGCAGGAAACTTAGATGGTTTGGCTTTGATCCTTGCATATTATGGGTTGAATATATTCCAGCTTTTTTAGCTCTTAGCAGTAAGGAATCTTACAAAAAAAGAACACAAAACAACCCCCCAAACATTATATAATATATAGAGATAACCCTATGTATGTTTTTTTTAATATATGCATTTATAAGATGATCTTTCCCTCTGTTTCTTTGGGGTGTTCTTTCTTTCCATGTTTGTTTAAGGAAATTTGCGTAGTGTCAGCAACTACCAGTGCTGTCAACAGATGGACTGATGGCTGCAAGAGAAAGGAAGTTCAGTTTTTCAGTTAAATTGCTGCTTCTCCGTTGGAAAACCACATTGTTCCTTAAAACTGGAGCAAACATGTTGGGAGTATCACTTGGCTTACAGAAGGGATTTCATTGGTTTTTCTTTACCGAACATGAAAAAACCTTTCAGTGTAACATTTTAGATGATTTTGTTGATTGTTTTAAGGTGTTTTGTTGTTTCAAATTGGTTGTTTTCATGTAATATTTTCCCTAACAGGTTCAGTCAGGCCTCAGCCAGCTGCTTCAGACTGCAGCGCTGGCACCGGAACGTGCAGGCGACTGCAGCACGAGCTGCTCTGTGTGCTGCAGACGTGGCTGGTGCTAGAAGACTTTTGTGTTTGGAGTAATAGAAAGCTATTTAATGAAAAAAACCAGATTGCAAATTCACATAGTTGGGCATTAGGAGAACTGCTGGTCTAACCAGTCTTGTGACCAGAGGTAGGCTGGTGTCGTGTGACCCAGATTCTGGTCTGGGTTCTTCTCAGCTGGTGTGACTTTGTGAAGGTAGCATGATTCTCAAGCACACCAGCTGCCCCTGGCACTTACAAAGATTGCTCTGCTGGTTTACATTTCGGGTGGCATATAGGTCTGAGCACAGTCACACCTGGAAAGGGCTGATACACTTGGTGAGGAAAGAACTGTTAGTGTGGTGAAGCTGAACTTTCCTTCTAAAGGAGAAGGAAAGAATTTGGCAAGTAAGACCTAGAAAGAAATAACAATAGTATTTATTGAGTGTGAGGCATATATGGGAGAGAAACAACTGAGAATAAACAGGTCTGAGGGATAAACTTTTACAAATCTTGTTGAAAATCAGGCTGAGGTCTGATCTCAGTAATGGGGAGAAGGAAACTCCGTGGTTCAGGATGGTGTTTCATGTGTTTATGTAAGGCTGTGTTAGATGGTAAGGTTAATCCTGGAGGCAGAAACAAAAACTGTACATGTGAGATTTTTTTGGTGCTGGAATAGCAGAGATCTCTGAGAACGAGGGTAGAGCTATGAAGAAAGCATTTGATTGTTATTTGTCATGAAGTTTCCAAGTTTATAAATTCTGTTCCCCAGGGCTAGCACTGGTGTCCTGCAGAGACCAGAAAGGAATGTTTAGTGGTTTTAGTTTTCTTTTCCTGCTGCATAGTTTGTCTTCTTCTGAAGCAGAGACAGTTCCCTGAATGTGGGTTCTGAGTGAGGTGTCTGCTGCTTCCCATGCTGCTGGGAGCAGTACTCCTGGCCTGGCATATTGGTTGAGTGTCTGTGTTCAGAGTTCAGTCAGTCTGCCCCAGGGAAATGGGGAAGGCAGGAGAGATATTTTGCTGTTTCCTTCCCCCGCTGCTCCCCTTTGGGTTCCTGAGCTGGTGTAGGTGTTTTCAGCCAACACTTCTGTGCCTGCAGGCACTTAGAGCATGACTGGGGCCCTTGAACTCTGTCATCTTGCCACTGTGTGTTGAGTTTGTGTCTATTTGACATTCAGCTTCAGTTACATGACAAACCGTGGTGAGATGGTCTGGGCTTTGTTTGGATGGTCCTAGTGATGCAGGAGCTTGGATCAAGTGCTGCAGATGCTACTGAGCCTTTAGAAGGAGGTATTGTTTTTAAAGACAAAAGGTAGTGGCCAGTCCACGTTCTCCCAGCGATTCAGATCCAGAGTCAGGCATGAAAGTAGAATTTGCTGTCTGCAAGGTCCCTTCATGATCTTTACTTTCAAAAAGGTCTCTGCAGGAGGGGCACATTTCCCGGGCAGAACAGCTGTCTAACTGGTCTGGGAATACTTGCAAGCCCTGTTGAGGTGATTGAAAAACACAGGCAGAGATGTTTTTAAGTAACTGCAGTTTTCACATTGTAATACAATTCCACTCTTAGGTATATATTAGCAGTCCTAGGCTGGAAAATTGTAAGCTTCATGGTAGCTTCGAAGTTTTGAATATCTCTATGTGGGTTGACTGGGGTTTTTTCCACAAAAAAAGTTCCCTAAAAAGGTGATGGAATAAACAGTCACTTCACATAAGCTGTGATTCTCTTAAAACACAGAGCTTCATTTCCTCTTAGTAGTAGATTTATGGATTGGCAAGAAAATCTGCTCTTACCCTGCATGTTGATTTGAGTACAGTGTTTGTTACCTCTTTGGGAGTTGCTCTGAGCAGGCTATGGGCTGCATGAGTGTTCTAAAATCAGTGAACAGTTGGTTGCTAAACAACCCTTGGAACTTGGATTGAAATTCCACTGTCATACAGGTAGAATTTGCTGAGTGAAGCTTCAAGTGTCTTGTCCAGGCTAGGCTGGATTAGTTTGCGTCAAAGCAATTCCACATTGTTCACTGTTTTGTAATTCTCCTTTAAATTACTTGTGGACAGTGTGTGGACAAGTCCTCCTGAGCAGAGGCACAAACTGCATTGGAACTGGGTGGGGTTTGTTCCCCCTCTGCTTTGTCAACAACTATTAAGTAGATGCTTCGCTCCAACTACGTATTAGCGTGGAAAATGAGGCCTGGATATTCCTGCTTTTTTTCTTGTTCTCTGTGGGTTTGTGTTTTTCAGGTTGCCACGGTTTAAAATTTTGGCAAGCTTTCTGTAGGGCATAGTGAATTGCCCAGCGGGTAGGGCTGAGAGGCCTTTTGGCACTTCTTGCAGTGCAGCTACTTACAGATTGTAATTTTAGTAACAGTGAAATGTAAATGTTTCCACTTCATATTTACTGTGATCCAATCCGTCTAAATCTAATTTTTCATACGCATGGCTTACATAATGTGCTGCCTTCCACCTGTTAATGAGGTTGAAAACAGGAGTTTTTAAGAAGCATCATCATGATGCTTCATCTGAAAGCAGCAGTAGCCATCGCTCCAGGCCACGCTCTGATGGGTTCCCTGGAGGGCTCCAGGTTCACTTTGCTTGGCTCCTTCACCTCTCCCTTTCTGTGAATCAGTGCACCTGATTTGATGAGAGGCACTGTGAAAGAGCTAGTTTATTTTTCCTGGAAAAGTAAAGCCCTGACGTTACTTCTTATACATGGAGTAACAGTGCTGTATCTTTTTTTGATTTGAATTTCTTGGGAGAAGCTGAAAATTTTTCATTGAGTGCCACCTTAGCCAAAATACACCAACCCATCAATCTCAAATGGACATGGAAATCGGCTGTCTCCCTCTGTCCCCCCAGGCATTCCATGCTGGGAAGTTCATAGGCTCTAACTTCATAGGCGCTGACTATTTTAAAACATGAAAAATAAAACACAAATTTTTTTTTTTTACTTTTATTTTTTATTTGTAACTGTTGGTGCTTTTGAGAGGTTTAGAGTTGCCAGTTCACCTGGTCCATTTAGCAGTGCAGCTGCTGAAGCTTCTCTTCAAAATATAAAATCACCTAATTTTTGTCCAAAATAAGGCTGATTTGACAGAATTCTCATTGCAGTAAAAACCAGTTGCCTGAAGCATTTATTGTCTTTCTCCCATTCCAGGGACTGTTGTTGCTTTAACTGGTTTCCTATTTATTTTGCTTTCCTTTTTTTATTCCTTTCCTTGAAGTCAGGTTCAGAAATAGCTTTTTTAACAGCAATTTGTTGCTGTTCAGTCTGATATGTGCAGCTCTTGATGGCTTTGTGTGCTGGTTTGAAAGCAAAGCAGTGAGAGACTCCAAGTCAGAAATACAATTTAATAGGAAAACCAAAACAATAAATGCAACAGTACAAAAAGAAACCACTGACAGAGTCAGAAAGCAACCTGACCCCCTGTCAGTCAGGGTGTTGGTAGCAGTCCCGTTAAATGGTGGCTGCATCCTCCTGGAGGGATGGGTCTGTTGGAGCAGTGACCCTGTAGATCTGCTCTTCAGCTGAAGGTCCAGTGGTAGCTCTTGTCCTCTGGGAATGCAGTAGGTAAGGGCTCTGTGCTGGTCCAAACCCCAGCTTACATCCCTGTGGGAATGCTTGGCTCCCCTCCCCATGTGGGAATGCTTGGCTCCTCCCCTTGGGGTGCAGAATCTCCCCATGGGACCATGTAATTCTCTGGGTCCTGCCTGGGTCCCTGACAGCCCATGAAACAGAGACAGCCCCTGAGGAGCCAGCAGGGATGAGTAGGAGATAAGGAGCACTGCTCCACCTGCTTTAACAGCTTGTGAAGATGAAAATAGAGTACATGCTATTGGGTACACCCTACATTGTAACCTAGGACACTTTGCTGTTTAGGCCACGAGTCAACATGTAGTTCTTTGTGTGCTGCCTTGCTGAACTGGTGAGACCTGGTACTGAACGGTGTGGTAACTCCATGCCTTGTTAGCCCAAAGCAAGATTTTGTTTAAAGCAATTGTGCCTTCACTGAAAGGGCTGCCAGGCACTCTAACAGGTTGCTCAGGGAGGTCGTTGAGCCTCCATCCCTGGGAGCATTTAAAGGGTGTGTAGATGTGGCTCTTAGGGTTGTGGTTTAGTGGTAGACTTAGCAGTGGAGGTTTGTGGCTGGACTTGTTGATCTTAAAGGTCTTTTCCAGCCTAAATGATTCTGTGATGAAAGCTAATGATCTTCTTTTCTTCTTCTGCTTTCAGAGAATTTCCTGGGCTGGAAAATGAAAGTGAGGAAGAAGAGTCCCCAGAAGTGTTGATTTGAACAATAATTATTGCTCCTGTACTTCTCTTCTTCTGTGATGTTGCCTGCATAACTGAAAACTGCCCTTCTGTGGATAATCCTGGTCAGCTGAAAAAAGCAGACTTTTCAGAAGAGAGGTTGGGTCCATTGCTTTTGTGTCAGATCACTGACAAGATTGGGTCACCTTGTGTTTCTCCTCACACCCATTTGTCTTCTTCTCTTTGCCTCTCACCTCTACAAAGAGAAATTCCACGACAGATTGGTTATGTGTCCTCTCTCTTAGGTACAAAGCCTGAGTTCTTTGGCAGTATTTCGGGCCCTTTCCCCTGTGCTGCAGATATGACACGTATTGCTCAGAGATAAGCTGTGCTTCTGTAGGGGCACAGAGCCTGCTCTGGGGAGGTTCTCTGAGGGTTAAAACCACCTAAGCTGCTGCAGCTGGCAAGTGTGGTGTGCTCTGGGGTGTCCTAAACCCAGTGCTAGATTTGTCTCAAATGAGGACAATTTTTGAAAAGTTAGTACTCCAGGTGCTTATGGTCTGGCAGGTCTGTGCAAGCAGCACAGCACTCAATGTTCAGGATACAGTGCTTTATGGAAATAAAACTTAGAATAACTCTTCATTTTGTGAAGGTGCTTGAGGAGTGAAGTGAATGTCACTGAAACATGAATTCAGGTGTGAACCTGGAAACAAAGTGTGTTATAACATCATTCTTCTTTCTGAGGCAAGTGTAGAAGAGACTGTTATGATCAGTATTCTTAATTCTAATAAGGATAAGAAAGTTGTGAAGATTTTGACCTTTCACAGTTGAACAAATTAGACTAAGAGTTCGAGCAAATTCGTTGCGGATGAGATGCTTCTATAGTTCACCTAACTTGGGGACTGGTAGTCAGGCTGATGACAGGTAAAGTGCTTCCAATTGTTATGATTTATTTACACAGTTACAATTCTGAAAGTGTTATGTTAGGCTAAGAATTTAATGAGTGGTTAAAGAAAAGAAAAGAAAATGTGAGATTTTCAGTGATGTTTTGAGGACTTTGTGGCCAGGACAGAACAAAGAATAACGGGGGTAGTTTTCCAAGCATCCCTTGTTCAGTTAAGTGTCTTGAAACTGGGTTAGCTGTGCTAACTACTTCCTGTTGCTGAAAGGAGTTGTTCCCATTGCCTGAACTCAGCTTTCTTCCCCCTCTGACTCCTGCAGTAACTGGTTAACTGATTTCTCTCACAAACAGAGAAGAGAGGGCTAGTTTTGTTTCATGGTTTGTGGGTTGGATCAGCTCAGGTGAGGGTTCAAAACATGTTCAGGTGGTGCAGGAGAGGAAAGGAGACTCTCCAGGCAGGAGCAGAGAGTGTGGGGACATGACCTGTCCCTTTAGGCAGCAGCCAGCCAGTGGATCTGTCCAGCAGTTGGCAGGAAAAAAAAAGGTGTTGGGGATAGATGATTTGACCTTGGAGAAAACAGAAAGGGCTTCTGTGAGAACTTCAGACTGGAACTGGCTAATCTTGCCACATCCCTCCCAGCCATTGCTCTTAGTGGGAATGATCTGTTGGTATGGAATAGAAACAATGATTCAGAGGAAATCTTAGGAGATAACTAGAAAGTCCATAAGTCTCCCCCTGTCCCCTGCCCTCGGATAGATGATTTGACCTTGGAGAAAACAGAAAGGGCTTCTGTGAGAACTTCAGACTGGAACTGGCTAATCTTGCCACATCCCTCCCAGCCATTGCTCTTAGTGGGAATGATCTGTTGGTATGGAATAGAAACAATGATTCAGAGGAAATCTTAGGAGATAACTAGAAAGTCCATAAGTCTCCCCCTGTCCCCTGCCCTCCAGCTCCTCAGCCTGATGTACAGTACCTGTATGCTCCAGGCCTTGAAAATGAACAAAAGGTACATGTAAAGAACTGAATGACTTGTCGGAACCTCACTTCTACTCAGAACTGGCTGGGCCCTTGTACATGCTGTTACAGTTTGTCTGTGTCTTGATTTGCAGTTGTGTGATAAGGTGTGTTTGCTGTTTGCTCCCGTGGGTTCATGTGTGGGCACTTGTTTCTCCTGAGCCTTCAATTCGTGTTGTGCTGTGTTCACACACCCTTGGTTTGTGTGTGAGCTGTGATGATGCTTGTATGTGTTGTAGAGGTGCTGTCCTCCCTTTGGCAGGGACAGGTCACGCTGGTTCTGGACTGCATGAAACCTCTTCTTGCCTTTTCTGTTCAGTTTGCATGGGAAGCTAATCCAGAGGATTTGTGCAGGTCTGTAAGTTGCAGTGCCTAGAGCACTAGTGGAGTCAGTGGTTTTGTGTGCATTGCTCTGCTGCTGAGGCAGGTTGAGCAGTGCAGGAAAGCTGATCTGAGCTGAGTGTCTTGGTAGGGTCTGGGCAGTGCTGGTAGGCTGAGGCGAGTGCCTGAGCACTGGAGTGAAGGTGATACCTTTCCTGTGTCACTCAGTTATGCAGTCTGTAGGTTGTGTTGGATCCTGTGTCCTGGCAGGTGGGAATTGTCTTCTGCTATCGCAGTCTGGCTCAGAAGAACTCTGTGTAATCCCCTCTACTTCTTTAATATTTTGTCATGATTCTTCTCACATGGAGAAGTATCTCCATGGTAGTCTTTCCCTTTTTGTTTTTCAAATTGCATTTCACACTTAGCCTAATCCATTTCATCTCTGAGCTGCAGTTTTGTGGTTTATTAAAAAAGGAAGATCAACTGGGCATGTTTTACTACATTCTAAAACACTTCTTATCCTTGGGAATTCTGTGTGTAAGATTTATCTGTGACAGGCTTTTGAAGATAAACTAGTCGCAGCAAACTGTCTCCTATCAAAGGGTTGCTCTTTGCTGCTTTGCAGTTACTCCTTTGCATCAGCTTATTCATACCTCAGTAACTGTAGCTGTTGCAAATGGATCATCTGGAGATGGAGCTGTTGACAGAGAGCACGAGATCTTTTCCTGGAGCACACCAAGTATCCGTAGGTTTTGTGTGATTTCCTAGAATCTGTGCATTTTCTCCAGCTCCCTCTGTACCGAGACTCCAAACAGACTGGAATGAAGCATCAGAAGAATTGACTGATGCAGAAAATAATCAGAACTTTGATGCAATTTAGAACTTGCATATGTGTAGACACTCACCAAGTCACTGCCAACCACGTCTTTAGTGTCTTGTATTGCAGTACTATCTTAATCTGAGCCATTTCTTTAGCTGTGCTAGGAGCATGTAGTGTTTCCATGTCACACAGGAAAGGATTGGTGTTTCAGTTTTTAATCTGTGTTCTTTCAGCAGGCATAGTATGAGCAAATGGTTTTCCCTGTTTTCTCTTTCATTCACACCTACAGGATATTTTCCTACAATGTAATTTATTCTGGTACTCTGCTTAATGCTGTGACTCTTTCTGGTTTCAGTCTAATTCCTGCCCTGTTATGATGGGTAATCAAGTGTTTCTTTCATCTAGTAAGATTGTTGTATGTATGAATTGGTTATCTTTCTTCAGCTGCTAAATTTCTCAGTGTGACTGTCCAGTTTCTTAAGGCAAGAAGAATTTTGCCACGTTTTCCCCTGTTCCTCTGCACCAGTTCGTGCAGTCAAATTGTAGTGAGGGTTCTAGGTTTTCCTCTTGTGTGGGAGTGATTTTGTAGCTTAGTTTTGGGTGTTTTGGGCATTTTTAATACTTCCACAGGAACTAGTTATCATAGCATTTTCCAGGTGATGTTGTTATTGCTCAGCACCTCAAAAACCAGATCCAGTCTGCAAATATGTTCAGATTAGTGTTACATTGCATTTCAGGTTCATGCCTTTGTGAAAAATCTGGAAGCAGCAGATGTATGTGGTCCAAGATCATTTAAGTTTCTATCAAGCTTGAATTACCTGTGAGCAGAAGAGGCAGAGTTAGAATTGCATCTGAGCTGTTGTAGTGATATGACAAGATACTTCTGTTCTGATGTCTGTGCAAGATGATGTTTGCAAGTTCTGCAGTTTGGGAAAGAGAAGATTGTAGAATGCAAGTTGTATTTTGCAGATTTAGAGTTCACAACTGTTTACAGATTGTAAAACAGAGTCAGAATTTGGGTGGCTGTTGTCAGTCTTTACAAAGCATATGTGTATGCAGAGGGCAAAAGCTGTTGGGGAACTAGTGTATCCACAAAGTTCGACTGAACATAAGGAATCCTGTCTAAAGAGAGAATTCCAGTGCTTGTTACATTGGAGTATTGTGTTCAAACTGTGGTGATGGATGGAGCGTGGGGAGAAAATCAGTTACCACTTCATCAGTGTTATTTAGCTAATTTTCAGTTGATGTTTCTCCATGTACTGCACTTCTGGGAGAGCTGAATAGCACTGAGAATGTTCAGAATGTGAAGCATACCGTGCTCCCTGAACTTTGACTGCAAACTTTAGGATCTTAATGTGCTTTTTTTCCTCTGACAGGTTTGAAATGTAATGCTTTGTAATTGCTTATATTTTGAATGAAGCCTCTGGGTTTTGATGTTTTGGCAGTTTCAGTCTTTAGATAATGTGATTAGAGAACAGGTCAGGCACTGTGGCACCAGGAATGCAGTGTGGGTGTTCTGTGGCTTTCTTTTCCCCTCCAATAAGTGTATTTAGTAAATAGTTTGTTTGTTTGGCATAATTTGCACAAAAGCATGCAAATAAAACAGTGAAAAATGAATAGCTCTCTTCCAAACCGATAATTGAATATCATTCTGCAAAGACTAGAAATAATTCAGACCAGTTTTGGGAAACTAAGGTGTGTGTATCACATAGGTGGCGTGGGTTCTGTTCTGTTTGTTTCTGAAAATCTCTCTATGCTGGTTACAGCTGGCACTTGGGATAGGTGTGGATGCTGCTGGGAATGCCAGTTGCAGAATCAGGAGCTGCAGGACTGAATTCCAGCAGCAGCAGCACGTGGCACCCTGTGAGCAGCTGGGTTTGTTGTGCTGCCTTGAGAAGTGCCTGTGCTTTATGTCATACCTGAAATGGTGCAATTTGTAAATCAAGCAGTGAACGCAAAGTGTTCACACACACTGTTTTCACCAGGATCTAAAAATCACAAACAGCTACAGAATGCCTTTGATCTTGTGTTCTGAATCACCTGCTCTTTGGAGCTCTGTTTGTTCTCATAGTGCCCTGTTATTTCAGAGAGGAGCACAAGAATTCCTGCATACACAGAGCTCATTACTGGGACTTTCTAATCAGTTTGGTACAAGGAATGGCTAACAAAGTTACAGACCAGATGTGTCCTGTCATAGTTTGTTTCCCCTAAGCTCTGAGACTGATCATTTTATAAACTGCAGGTAAAAAGTTCCATTTCTTGTTTTAGTTTACTCTCTAAACATCCTTCCATAACATTCCTTCTGTGGGAATGCTTATGTTGTGTGATATCCCCTCATCTTTCCCTGGTTTCACTTGGCTGGTCACACACTGTGGCTTCATTCTTTCTGTGATTTGCTGCTGCTTTCCATGAAAGGAAGAGTGAGAGAAAATGGTCCTAAAAATAGAAGTCAGTTTTCCAAAAATTCCTCCCTAGTAACTGCTAACAGATTGATTTCAGGCAGTGTCCCTGCTGTGGTCCTGTGCTTAATGTGCTGTTACAACTCAGACATCGTTTGCCCCTATGGAATCTATGTCAAGTCTTTTACTTCCATTGTGCTTTAAAAAACTTTGACATAGATTTTATGCACGTAAGAACTTGCTTCTCAAAACTCCTGTAGCCTGGCAATTTGGGACTGTGCCTGGTGTGGGTGTGTGTGCCATAGGGAGCAAAAACCTGGTCATTGCAAGCAACTCTGTGATTGTAGGATTCTGCTTCTTTGCTCATAATAGCCTGATTGTAGCCAAAGCAGCCTCAGAAACACCTCAAAGTGAATAGTCATGTCTGCAGTGTGTGCAGCATGGTGGGGAAGGCCCTGCCCTCTGATTAGCTGCTGCTGCCATTCATTTCAGGTGGAAATCCGTGCTTTTCACATGGGGAAGTAGACTGAGTTATTTGTTTTCAGAATTCATTGTTGCTTTTGTTTAGTGAACAAGTTAAGTTGTAGGGACCTACATCTCTACCCCTTTCCTTACCCTCCTTCCCTTATCTCCACCCCTCCTCGTGGTACTGAACTCTTGTGCCATCCAGACTGTCCTTTACATTTCCAGGTTGTTCTGTCTTGAGACTGAGTTTGGTAAGCCAAGGATGCATGAGATTTGCTGTCTGTGCCTGTGCCTTAGCCAGGCTCTTCAGCAGAAGTGTTCCTGAGTGGGTGACTCTTGCAGTGAGTTGCTCAGGACCATGGAGAGCTCTTCCAAATTCCAGCCTGGGGACTAATGGGCAGCTTTTCTTTCTTTGTCTTTATCTGTTTCTAAAATTAGGCTGAGCTACTCAGAAATAAAGGAAGCTGAAGGGAAGGCTAGGAAAAGCCTACAATGAAAGCAGGAGCAAGAAGATGATACCTGTTATAACAGAGAGTAGAGGAAAAAGCCTAACTTGCAAGCTCAGGGAATGGAGGTGCTGCCAGAGGACTGCTCAGTGTAGGAACTGCTGTCCATGGAACAGTCACATCCCTGTTGCAGAGTGTTCACCACACAGTGCTGCTCTTCTCCCAGACAGTGAGTGTGTGCAGTGATTCCATGAGTTAACAGCATTCTCTGTGGATAGTGCTGCAGGTTTGCCGAGTAAACAGTCAGGGAAATACAGGGATAGGTTTTGCCTATTGCTTGACTTTTTAAAAGTTCCTTATTACCAGTCTGAAATACTTGAATGGGATTTGACCAGAATTACCTGTGAGAAAATGTGCAAATTTAGCTTTTAAGGCGTTTTGTACCGTGCACTATTAATATAGTTTAATAATTACAGACTTTATGTTGCAAATTAATTTGTTGTATTTTTAGAATGTTTGGCTTAGAAAATAAAATATTCTTTGTTAAAAAATCACTTTATTTCTATTGATAAAGTGATATGTATATGCACAGAGACACAAAAATCCCATCTTGCACATGAACAGAAGTAGCTCCCTAGTTATGGCTGACAATTTCTAATACTCACCACGGTTTGACAGTAAGTTTATGCATTAGTAATAGATGTGATAAATAAAAATGGGAATTCTGGTTAACAGGGTAAACTTAATACTTGTCATGAAAGGAGTTAAACAAAAAGCTGGTGCATTCAAAGGTGCTTTAAACCCAGAAGTTTTAAACTCCTCTGTCATTTTCCCTTAATAACATGTCACACAGCTCTGGGAGGAAAAGGTGCTCCAGTGTTACCTGAGGTTTTGGCTTGTGCCCTTCTCAGTCCTGTTTTATTCATAGCCTTACTGCTTTGAGAAGTACTTGCAGTTTTCACTTCCTGTGCTTTTAAATGAACCTGATCTTAGGTCAGTGGGGCGCGTGAGCCGTGGTGGTGCTGGAGCAATCGAGTTTGGATCTACATGCTCATGCAAACAAATTGCTTCCCATACCTGAATTAGCTCTTTAGGTCTCTTTTCTGTGCTTTGTAGTGGGTAAAGCTCTGTGTCCCAAAGTAAAAGGTTTTTACCTGCGAAGAAGAAAACTGGAGTGCCAAGGGGAATTTTTACAGGTTAAGATCCAAATATTGTGGCACAGTGGAGTGAAAATGATGGCAAATATTTCTTTATCATATCCAATATTAGTATTTACAATCCTCAGTAAAATTTGTCTTGTTCTAATGAAAGTGCTGCATAGAACCCAATTCAGCTGGAAGCAGCAAATGGTGATACGCGAGGGTGAGTACTGAGGTGGTGATCACGTTCAGCATCCTTCCCCTGGCACAGCCCACTCTCTAGGTTGTCAGGGCCCCTGGTCTCCAAGCCTCCCAAGTGTGACACGAAAGGCTTTTGGCTCAGATCTGTGACTTTTTTCCAGCTCCTGAATACCAGACAGTCTTGCCTATGCTTTGATCATGCAAAACCTCCAGTTGTCTTACGGCTGCCAAGTGTCCTGCACGTCTGCATAGCTATTACCAACTCAGCAGCTCTCTCATCTACCTGTGTTCCATCCTGGTTTATGAACACCCAGCCGAGTTGTGGACAGACTGATGTTAAGTTTCTTGGTTATTAGATTTTTGCATGCTGCTTTGATGCCAGCCAGAAGGAGAAAGATCTGCCTCTGATCTTGCTTCTGATGTTTACAGCCATTCGGGAAGGGCGTGGGGAAGCTAGTGGAACAGAAGAGTCAGTGGAGACCTTCAGCATCAACAGGAATGGGAAAATCAACATTAGCTTAAGGTTGTTCATTTGTTTTTGTGTCCCACTCTGTTCTTCTCCCAGGATGTCTCAATTATTCTGCCAACAAGAAGTTGCACTTTCCCCAGGTGGAAGCAGCAGCTGTACTTTGGTCCCAAAAGAGCACTGAAACAGAGAGGAACATTGTATGTCTGATGCTGATACATTTGGGGTCTAATGCAAAACTGTGGAACAAAGTGACCTCATGTGGGTAGGGTAGCATCTCATTGCTTCCTCAGTTTCTTGGTTATGGAAACAAATGCAGTATGAGAGATGTTATCTTACTGTCTGTGTTCCAAGTGATGTTAGAGAATCAGCAGTGTTGTTCTTTTAGCTTTTAATGAGAAGTTCAACTTAATTTAAAGAGGCACTTGGAGACTAGAAGCACTTTTTTTTTTCTTTTTGAAATCAGGCTTTTGTGGCTTTTGGAGGAAAAAGTCCCAAGTCTGGCTATGGTGGCAGAGCAGTGGTCTGAAAGATCAGCAGTATCCGTAAGCATGTTTGCATACATTTTGACTAGGCCATCTACAACGCCCTGGGGGCTGTTGTGCTAGAGAAGCAATGGAAATCTGTGGCCTACAGGCAGGTCAAGTGCAGCTCCCACTTCAGGATCAAACCACGTGGCAGCAGTGGGGCCTTGCTGACATGGGGGCTGCTGCTTAGCAGTGGTCTGCAGCTGCTGGAGGAGTCATCTGGCAGCAGTGA
>NW_008689627.1:28308-57679 GCF_000695815.1 Acanthisitta chloris
CCTCTGAGCACTCTGTCTTTCCAGGATACATGCTGTGCCATGTGGCTCTTGGCTGTGCTAAGATTTCAGTACACAGCTGAACATAAGGAGTTTGGCCTTCTTTATACTGCAGGTTTCTGTGTTCCAGAAGTGCCTGATGGCACTGGGGGTATTAAGTTCTGTTCTAGCAAGAACATAGTAAGTTGTAAGTTCTGTTGAGAAAGGGATGCATTGTTCCTGTTCATCAACTCTCAGCTGACTAATGCAGGGCAGAAAACCCAATTCTTTTCAGCCTCTTGAATGAACTGTGATATATTTTTGAAAGCATATTTAATGCTTCACTTGAAAGGGAACCAGCATCTGAGAACCCATTGCCTAATGAGATCACCTGTTCCAATGACTGGTTCAGTTCTCTGTTATGCACTTCCAGGTTTAGGAAATGCTTTCCCCTTCCTCATGAGGTTGATTTATCTAGGTTGAGCTCCTAATCCCCAGATTTTGCTGTGCCTTTGTTTTCAAGTGTAAGAAGCAAATAAATGTCACAGATTGTTTCTTTTTTAACAGAAGTTATATCCTTCTAACTTCTATAGTTCTGTTACCTTCCAGTAGATTCCAAGATTCTCAGTCTTCCTATTTTCTTTTGGAATGAGGTTTCTGCGAGGACCAGCAGTAGATTGTTAGCTGATCCCTCTGCAGGAAGATCGTGCTGATGTTAGAGGGGACACTGGAATTTTAGTTACTCACCCTTGCCTGTATCTGTGTTAGACTGGGGTTGTATGGAGTCAGTACAGTAAAGAAACTAGAAAACTCAAACCTTTGCTGTCATGGAATCAGTTTGTTCATTTTCCAAGATAATTTTTCCCTTACAAAGACATTCCCTTAGTTCAGATAAGAAAAAGGTGACTTCTGATGTCACTGTGTTTCTGGTTGATGTGTAGCCTAGCAGGTAAAAAGGACTGTAAAACTCAACATTGCTTCATCCGTTGCTTGTTAAAACGAGTCTATATGTATAATTTCCTTGGAGAAGTGTGTATTGTTTCTGCAATTAGCTCTTCTATCTTTTCAAAAGAAAAGTTACCAATTACTTCCTCTGCTTGGCAGAAAATCTTGCATGCATTTGACAAGTAAGCAGCTCTTTTTCTTTCAAGGTGCAGTTGCCTCTTTTGTTTAAAATTGCATAAAATTAGAAATTACTGGGGTTTTTTAAAGCTTTCAGATGTAACACATTACAAAAATTGGGAGACTTACATTATTAATGTGTATTAATTCTCGATGTAATTCTTTTATCTGGTTTGGAGAAGTTATTGCTTCCCATTGGTTCTTTACTCCTGTCAGATTCTTTCCAGGTCAGTGTTCTGTGTGTCTTCAGTTTAAAAAAACCAAGTGCTGTGGGTGTGAACTCCTCTGAACCTCTGGGGGTTCATGTGGGATATTTTGGAGAATGTTTGACACGGAATGAAGTGAATTCAATAACCACAGGGACATGGGACCCTACGTTGGCCATTGTGATGTAGTTTGACTTTGGCTTTCTCCTTACCATTAGCTCCTCGAAGGAAACCAAATGAGTTTTAAGTAAAGAAGTGCCAGGTTTTATTAGAACAACAGTTAGTTCATGATTTTAAGCTGGTCTGCTGGAAGTTTGTCCTGTCATGTCTGAGGTCAGACAGCCTCATCCTGCTCCTTCCTGCAACTTCTCGACTGAGTTGTAAGCATCTGGAATGGACTTTTCTTGGCTGTCATACTCTGCAGTTCCTGACTCTCCTGGGCCTGAGCACAGTCAGGGGATCTCCAGGGAATGCATGAGGCCTCCCCTGTGCTGGGAGGCCCTGTCTGACCTGCTCACCTGGGAGAAGCACCACAAGGACTGGGAAGGAGCAGCAGGATGCCCTCTGCCCCAGTGCTGCCTGTCCAGAGGAGCTGAGACCTCAGTGTGATTCACAAGGGGCAGAGCCTGGGGCAGTGTGTGCTGTCTGGTAAATACCTCCGTGAGCAAGGATGAGTTTTGTTTTGTGAGATACATTATGGTTTCAGGGTAAGAAGTTGTGAAGCTTATGTTTTATTGCAAGGTAGCAGGAATTTTCTTGACACTTTGGGAGTTATATCCTCCTGCTATGGAATCGTTTCCTAGAGCTATTCAATGTATTTGTACTTTGTGTCCTCAAAATTTCAAGGTTTGTGATTTCTCTGATTACATTAGGTGATTATTCTAATGGCTTTTAATATTGTGATGGCAAGTAGATGAGTTTTCTTTGCAAGTTTTCCTTAGCATATTTATAATTTTCATAATCCATGAAGTACATGAAAGAATATACAACAATACTTGTGCACTCATTTCATACACATTTCAGGATACAAATAAACATTCCATCCTTGGATTTTTTTGCCTGTTCAGTTTCGAAGTTTTGACTTGTGTTTGAACAGGGAGTGAAGCTCAGACATGGGGAAACAATTGCTTAACACAGCTGCTAAGTGGCTGAACTGCTTTCATTGGTAATGCAGATTTGTATCTCACATTCAAAAATGGATAACATCTTTCAGCTGTAAATTTGGTAGTATCTGTAAATATTAATGACTCAACTTCAAACATAATGTTGAAGTTGGCAAATATTAACAAGGGAAATTGGACCTGGTGAGACCTGACTCTAACAAGTCACTCATTAAATCAGTGCAGAGCCTAAAATATTCTCTGGTTTAATTGTTTGATTGTAGATCCCATTGTATCTCATCTAGATATAGTGAGAGATGGTATTTAAGTATTCTGATTGAATAATTGATCTTCGTGGATAGTCCTTGATTAGCTAAATAATGAGTAGGAAAAGTGAGATTTTAAGACAAAACATTAGATTCTTTCTCAGTGTTGCAAGACAAGGGTAAACAACAGGAATATCTTCTCAGAGAATGTGAAACACTTGTCTACATGTGAAATTGAAGGAATCTTTTTTTCCTGTCAAACAGTTACCAATTTCACCGGCTGCTGGACTGGTGGAGTCACTCGTTGAGCTCAAGCTCCATGATGCACTTGTGTTCATCCCCTGCTGTCCCGAGAGGGTAAGCTGTTCCTCACAGAGCTGAGGGTTCTCAAAAGGGAGACTGCTGCTTACATGGAGGATGAAATACACTGGACATTTGCATGTTATGAATTTTAGAGTAGTTATTTTCACAACAAAAAAGCTGTAAAAGTTCTTTCATTTCATGGAAACACAAAATAGTTAACTTTGCTTATTTGTACCAAACACTGCAGAGCTGTTTGCTGCTTTACCATCCTGAAAGAGTTGTTTCCTTAGGCTCCAGTGCTTTGTTAGAGCTGTGCCATTGCATCACTGCTACACAGGAGCTGGGATTGTTGCTGGTAGCAGTGTGCTTTCCCAAGGAGACTGTGTTTGCTAGCGAAACCTTACAAATACTAACTTCACTTATTGAAGTTTACTTTCAGTCAAAGCTAGCGATGTTGTGCCGTCCAGTTAAGCTGTGTGCACTGTACTGTGAGAGTTCACATCCAGTGCTGTGTCATTGTGACAGTTCCTCAGTGCAGTGTTTCACCTTTCATGCATTGTGCAGTTGTCGCTGCTGTACAGGCCATGAAATACAGAGCTTACAAGAAGGTGAGCTTTTCTCAGGGAATTTAGGGCAGGAGGTAGTTGAGCCAAAACTGGACTTGCTCCGTTTGCTTTGAATTTAATCTAAAATAACTCAGAACTGTACATTGCAGAGAACAGTCCTATCACTGTTTTGGGCCAGAACTCGGAGTAGCAAGCGAAAATACCCAAGAAGCAAATCTCCACCACGGTACTGGATTTGTTACTGAAGCATGTTGGGGGGAGTGCATTAATAGGGACCTTCCCTTCGAGGTGATGGCATTGGGCTAGCCAAGTCTCTGGTTTGTAAGAAGCTCCTAAAGCTTCACAATAGCTAGAGACTTTATGGGGCAAGATGAGGAAAGGTAGTGTGTCCTTATTTTTTACTGAGTTATTATTTTTGCTATAGCTTCGTAACTGACATGGATGCCCAGTTATTTCTTATGGAGATACTGGGCTGCTCTTCAGTCTCTTATCACTGTAATTGAGTTAATGTTCTCTTTACTGTGACTTCTAGTCATTTTGTAAACACCTCATTGCATTGAAACAGTGTCTTTTAACCAAATCTTCCCTGTTAATTTGGCAGCAAAGCATTTTCATACTCTTACAATCAGTTGTGGTTACTGTGCAGTTTGTGCAATTTGATTTCCCCATTAAGGCTTGAAGCAAACCCTTGTTTTTGTGTAAATATTCTGTCTTCTCTTAAAGGAGGCTAAACCAACTTGTGTCACTAACCACATTTTCTGTGCTGTGCAATAGCAATACATAACTTTTAATTTGACTTCCTTACTCCCAGTATTGTTTTCCATTCAGCTGATCTATTACAGCTCGTGCATTCCGAATGATTTATAGTAGCAAGTACTTATCAGAACTGCTTTGTTTCATTAAATAATGCTGCAGATTTTGTATTGACTTTTTCTGATAGAGCTACAGGATGAAATTAAACCCGGAAAATAGCTTACTGTTTATGATGCTTTGCTTTTAACTTGTATTTGCACTTAATATTACTTGGTTCTAACTCTACAGAAGTTTTTCCTGATGCTGGTTTTGTATCTTTAGCAGCTAAAACAAGAGTTTGAAATGACAAATCACTACATAAGAGTGACAGAAAACTCTCCCTACGTGACCTCTCTGCACCCTTATAGCTTTCCCAACTTGCCTGACCCTCCTTCCAGAGGTGATCGATTCTCTTTCTTTCTCCCAAGCTCCACCCTGAGTTCTCTGCTTAACCAGGTTGCTCTTTTGCCTTGGTGACTCGACTTCCTACACACAGGAATAGCCTTGTGCTCCTGAATGTTCTGCAATTCCTTTTTAAAACAGTCCCAGCCTTTCTGAACTCTTTTACCCTTCGGGAGTGACTCCCAAAGGACTCCATCAGTCAATGTCCTAAACTGGTCACAGTCTGCCTGCTGAAAGTCCGAGGTGGAGGTTCTGGATCTGACCCTCATCACATCATCCACTTGATCATTTTGTGGTCGCTATGGCCAATACATCCACTGACCATCACATCCCCCACCAGTGCTTCTTTGTCCTCAAACAGCAGGCCCAGCAGGGCACCACCTGGATGCTCCATCTCTGGCATGTTGAATGCTTTGAGGTTTTGCATTCCCAGAACAGTATGAAATGGAAGAAATAACATGAAAGACATTGCAATACAAAGTTGGTAGTTAAGAGTAGCTCAGTCTCACACATCATTAGATACCCCACATCTGCGATGCAGGCTGACTGTTAATGACAGTGTTCTCCCTCTTGCTCAGCTGGTTTGGCATCTTTGGTTTGCATTTAACTGTACTATGGCTGAACTTATAAAAAGCACAATGACATCATCAGAGATGACAGATCGAACCTGTAAGACTTGGTGGCATTCAGCCCAATGCTGAAGTGATATTTTATGGAATTGCCAATCCCAGCTAAAGTCCATTCCTGATGGACCTCAAAGTTTGTCTATACTCAACCCTGCACACTGAGACACTGATTTTTTTTAACCATTTATAATTTTCTTCATTAAACAACATACTGATATCCCTCAGTTCATTGCTATCAGGCTCCTTAACCTGACATTGCACCTTGTTTTCCCAATCACTCGTGAATGTATCAAACTGTGAACTGCACCGTTGGTGCAGAGAGGCCCCTGATCATTCTTCCTGCTTCACCTGATTGCCTAGCCTTACACTGCATTTCTTCCCCTTTAACGTTCACGTGATGAACTTTCTTCCTCATGCAGCTTAGGTGTTGTGGAGCATTTGGGGACCTTGTTGAATGTCTTTTGAAAACCCATGTTGACTCGATCAAGTGCCTTAGAACGGGTTCTGTCTTGCCTCTGTGTTTGTTTACGTCTTCAGAAGAATGTCAATAAATTCACGAGGCACAGTTTCTCTTTCCAAACTCCTGTTAGTACCTTTTGCTTCAGCAGCATTCACCCCGTGTCTGCAGGTTCTCCCACCTCAGTGCTGTTTGTGCCCGTGGGCCTGGCACGTCTGTCCGTTCCGGGCTGTGGCTGCAGGATCCTCTCTGTGGCCCTTACAGACAGTGCAGTGTAGCATTTCATTTCCATTCCTTTGCCACAAGGTGATTATGAGGTTATACACTGCTGTTAATAGTGAAACTGTTGCATTCTTTAACTTCTTTAGAACTGTGGGAAGAAAAACTGTCTGTTCCTGATGATGTGTTATGTTAGTTTTGTGGATTTGTTTGATAGTCTGACCTACTGACACTGTTGTGTGACACAGACCATGAATAAAGGAGGTTTCTGATTTGTGAGTCTTCTTAGGCTCATATTTTCTGAAAAGCAGATTGAAAAGAAAGTGTTTTCCTTGCAAAGTACTATATAAATAATTATTACATACTCTCATCGTGATAAAAACGGCAAAGAAAGTAAATACAGATGAAAAAAGGAAGGTGTATTTGTCATTAACCACAGGCTGGTTGTTGGTAGTAAAGGAGACTCTTAGGTGTACCACAGAATGAGTTTTGAGCTATTTTGGTGTATGAAATGACACATGAATTGGAAAATCTTTCTCCTACAAAAAGCAGCATTTCTTCTGGCCATATCCGACCCAGGATTAACTGTATATTCTTTGTCATCCATTCCTGGACTTGGCATATGTTCTGTGCAAAGTTAAAAGCTTTTCCTTCTGTGACAAAAAGTGCTAACATTGTCTTTTGTCATTCCTGACTGCTCATGACAACACATTTAGCTTAATTGCAATCCAGTGTATTCTGATGTATCAGAGTGATAATCTCAGATTTTATTTTCTGTTCTTCACAGAACATAACTGAAGGATGATGCAGCGTCAGCACTGTCTGTGTACAGCCTTGTGAGAATCTTCTTGAAGGAGCAGCAGTGAGATAACCCTGGGAATAATTTCTCTCTGGTACAATGTGGTGAAGCAGAAGAATCAAAATTGTGCACCTTGTCTGGGCTGAGGACCTACAATGTTTGCCATTTAGTGAGCAGGAGTTCTGGAGTGAGCTGAACTGCTGAAAATGCGGCCATGGACTGGCTCCTGGCGTTGGATTATGCTCATTCTCTTTGCCTGGGGAACTTTGCTCTTTTACATTGGTGGGCACCTGGTACGAGACAGTGAGCACCCGGATCACTCCAGTCGGGAGCTGTCCAAGATCCTGGCGAAACTGGAGCGCCTAAAGCAGCAAAATGAGGACCTAAGGCGAATGGCAGAATCTCTCAGGTAGGATCTGGCAGGAATTAAAGCTGTTCAGGAAACGGTTGAAATAGGAAGTATCAGAAATTGAATTATAAGGATTGTTTGTGGCATTTTCGTAAAATCATTTATGACATTTAGAAGTACATGTAGGTGTTCTAATCTGTGCTATAAGTAGCTGAAAACGCATTGCAAAATCTTTGAACTAACAATGTGCACTTAGTTCTGATCTAACCCAAACATTATTTAACAGTCATTATTTAACTGTGCAAGAGTTACTGTCACAATATCAGAGTTGTGTAGATGATTCACCTCCCCATGCCAACTTCAAACAAATGCAATCGTTATGATGCCCATACAAATTAGAACAGTTAGTTCTTTACACTTCTGCATGCAGTAACTGGAAGAGCTTGTTTGGAAATGCTGAAAACGTTCTACACCTGTGGAAGGTAAGTGCTGACTTGCTGAAGATGAGCTGCAATAGGTTGCTGCATTATATGAATTCTATAAGTTTTCTTCCTTGCCTTGCTGCTAAACTTAGACTTCTGCTATTGTAGAAGAACTTGTATAGTAGTAGGATTTCCCTTTTTAAAATGGTTCGTTAGATTATGGATAGGTACAATTACAGTTTAAAGTGTTTCCTTTCACCTTGTCAGCCAGAGAGATTTTAACATAGACTTATGGTATCTCCTTCCTGACAACCCGAAAGGGAAAACTTCATAGGCAGGATGTACGTCCGTGTCAGATCGGACCGAAGTACGTGGACATCGCCACGTGCAACCTGAGGTCCTGATGGCTCATGGGTACAGGTCCAGAGACTTCTTATGTTGTAGGAAGTGAGAGAAGAGTAAACCTCAATCCAAGATTTTCTAGAGTGGGAGGGTGATGTTTATTTGTAAAATCTCTAAGTGAGCTGCCTTCACTTGCTGTCTGTTTCACAGCTGCTCACCAGCACCGGGCTGTGTGTGTGGCTGTGGTGTGGGCAGAGAGCAAGGGGCACTGCAAGTTGAGTCTTCCTCGTGTCTCTTGGTTGCTTCTTGCTTGGCAAGGACAAACTGATTTTGGACTTGGCTTTTGGTACCCTTTAGGAGTAGATGACATTTTGGATCTTCTACCTTTCTGTTTTGCTTCCTATTTACAGAGAATACAGAATGTTTTCCTTACTCAGGTGCTTTAGGGCTCTAGTGCTGCTCTTGCTAAGGAGGTCACACATGCAAACTCTGGCAGTAAAATGAACACCTTGCCTCTCAGCCCTGTTCTGCTGTTTCTCCTGGCGCAGTCCCTCTCGCGTAGCCGGGGCTGTTGGGCCCGGCAGGCTGGGTGTCCCTGCCTGACGGCGATGCCCTTTCTCTGCACCCTGTTCCTGGTTTTGGGAGCGCAGCGCGGATGTGGCTGCGTGCTGACCAGGCTGCTTAGCTTGGACACGTCCTCGTTTTGAACGTGTCAGCCCCGAGGAAGTCCCTCAGCATCCGCGTGCTGCTCCCCAGAGGTGCAGAAATGCTGCTGACCCAAGTGCTCTCTGCAGTGAAGCACAGAGGATCTCACCTGGGTTGATGTGGCTGTGAATGGCTGAGTGGCTCCAGCTTTCTGAGCTCACTTTGTTAGTGTGTGGCAGCAACGGCATTGGCAAAGAGCTGAATGTGTTGATGAAGTGGGTTCACGTGCAGTCTGCCAATACCAGCAAACTTCACAAGATCCTATATCCCAATCATTGCAGTATCTTTAACCTGAGCATCAGACAGTGATAGTCAGCCCTAGGGTTTCCTGCCCCGGAGGGGAAGTGCCTGAGTTGAGTGTGAAATTGTCACCCTTCATGCTTTAAGCTGCCACGTGTGCCTGACTCGGATCGATGGTAGTGTGCTCTCAGCACATGTGCCAGGAATCAGAAGCACCAGGGACTTCAGGTGTGAAGGGAGAAAGTCAGAACTGGGGTCCTGAGAAGGCACATCTGTCGATTAGGCTTTGCCAGTTCAACAAATGGTCTGAGTTGAGCTGCCATGAGTACCATTTTTGCCAGCAGAGCCTAGGATTGGTCTCATCAGTGAGGGGAAGTCTTGGAAAAAACATGGTTTAGTGTCAGGTTGGGTCTGTGTGCTGCAGCTCTGTTGTGATTCTCCTATGGCACCAAGGTTTTAAAATCTGCTGCTGTTAATATATTTGATTTTTTTCTAGTTGTAAGAAAATAGGACAAAGGTTTCTCAGTAAAACAGGATGGAATAAATACGGGTGGAGAGCTGGATTGTTTCTGCAAATAATGTGCCAAACAGTTCTATCTACAAATCACAGAGTTTCTTTGTGTTCCTCTGTCTTAGGATACCAGATGGTCCTGTGGAGCAGGGACCAGCAGCAGGAAAGGTACATGCTTTGGAGGAGCAGCTTCTCAAGGCCAAAGAGCAGATCGAGAACTATAAGAAGAGGACAGGAGATGGTAGGTAGATAAGTTTTCTTTTGCTTCTAAACCAAGTTTTGATGTTTTACATCACAGATGTGTTGGTTTCTTAATGAGTAATTCAGCTACAAGTGCTGATGCTTTGCCGCTTTTTTAAACATTTGATTTTATTTCTATTTATTTTTTAAATAGAAGGCCTTGGGAAAGACCATGAAATACTAAGGAGGAGGATTGAAAATGGGGCTAAGGAACTTTGGTTTTTCCTCCAGAGTGAACTGAAGAAGTTGAAAAATCTAGAAGGAAGTGAATTGCAAAGGCGAATTGATGAATTTCTGTCTGATTTGGGTCATCAGGAAAGGTACTTGGATTGCTTGATTCTGTGCTTTGATTAAGCTGTCATTTTGTTGTTCAAAGCAGTGTCAGAATTGTATCTTCAATCATTGTTGACCTTCTGCCCTCCCCATTGTTGAGTACCTTTGGTATTACATTAAAATATTCTGTATAAGTCCGTTCAAGCTGAACAAAATTAATTCAGGAACTGTTGGAAATGCAGTGAAATCTGATTTATACATATTATATTTATGGCTCTGCTCCCAACAGTATTGCAGTGACAATTTTTGTCTCTGCACTAAACACTTACAAGAGTATAGTTGAGTGAACTGGATGTGCCACCTTAAACAAGGATCAGTTTCCCAGGAAGAGTTGTGATCCGCAGGTGTGAACAGTAGTAACGAAGCATGAGCCTTTGGAAATAATTCTCTGGTAAAGGGAAAAGATGTAAAAATTTCCAATTTGTTAGAAATAATGTAAATATTATTTAAAACATAGTTTAAAGATAGCATGAGTTTGATTATCAATGTGGGCAAATAATGTAGTCCATTAAATTTTGTAATTTAATATTCCACAACTCCAAAATTGTGTTTGTCATTGATTGAGTTGAAAGTGAGAAGGAATTATTCAATTATTCAGAGTTATTATCTGTATAAAATGTGATTGCATTTCATCCAGTGATTTCTTTGCCCGGTGCCATTCTGTGTGTTTGACTGAAATAAGAGCAGTGCTTGGCTGAGGCACGGTTTTCCAAGGCACTCGAGATCTTCGGCTGAGCAGTAGCTTTGGCAGAGATCTGCCATTTCCCTGGGCAGTTGCTGTGGTTGTTATCTCCGCTCAGGAATGTGTGTTCTCTGGAGAGAAATAGCCCCACTTGGAATCCATTTCTTGGACTTCTGATCATTGATTTTTATGCACCTTTCAGACTCTCCGTGCCAAAAACTCGAGCACATAGTCTAATGCCAGACTCCCTGATGTCTGCCATGGTACCAGAATCACTCGTGTGCACAGTGTTGCTGTGTTTGTTGAGCCACTGGAACCTTGAGCCATGTTGGGTGTTTGATGGCACAAGGTTTTTCTGTCCCTGCCTCCAAGGATGAGTCTCTTACTCATTCCTTTCCTTTCTACACCAGTGACTATTGATTCATTGAGCCCAACCTCCCAGTTTCTGCATTTCTGGCAGCCTTGTGTTCACTTCTCTGCAACACAGGATGAGGTGAAACCCATGCTACGAACACAGATCCCTTTGCATTTACACTTTGCTGCCTGGTCGATCTCTGGAGGTTTTGTGCAGAATCTCACTGTGGAAGTCTGGAACCACTGTGATACTAGAAGAAGTTTGTATATGGTGCAAGGAATCACAGCTGCTCTTTTGTTCTCTTGAGAATTTTTGTGTTGAATAAAAGTATTCCCTTGACTGGCACAATGGTTACCAATAGCAGAATGTCCTGGAGTCTCTTGAGTTTTAGTGGTAGATCTATGTGGACCTTCCTGTCTGGTGAGGTCCTCAGAGAAGACTGAAGTCATTTAGGCTAAAACCAAACTGTTAGAAACCAGGTATTATTTGAGTAAAATGTAAACAATCTTTGTACAATATGGAAGTTCAAGGCAGTTGCATAAGAGAAAACCAATATGTTTCTGCAGTATTCAGCTTGTGTTCTTGGTGTGTTTACAGTATTGCCCTCAGGCAGCAAAATTACCTCATGTTGTAGAATGAAGGAAAGATGATGATCTTGGTTGCCTCTAGTCCTGAGGAAGTTTTTTCTTTCACCTTGGAGGTCAAGCTGTCTGTTTCTTTCCCTTTAATCTTTCTGTTTTACTGGGTGGGTTGCAGAGAGTTCCCAGCTCCTGGTGTGGATCTTTTGGCCTGGCATGCTGCTGTCTCCAGGGTGTCCCTCTCCCCTGGGAGGCACAGCAGCTCCCCAGGGAAGGAGCTTCATCTTCCCTCCACACAGTCCATCTGGTCTCTGGAAAGGAGCAGAGCACAAGTGTGGACTGAGCACATCAGATGCTGTTGTTCACTCTGGGGATCATAGTGTTTTGGTGGGGTTTGTTGGTGCTGTTTTGTTTGTTTTGTGTTCACTTGCTGAATGTTTTAAACGGATGAAACAAGTCGCCCAATGCTTTTTTTGCTGCCCTTGCTGCCTTACAAGTTCTACCTCAGATAAATGTAGCACTGCATGTAGAGCTGGAATTACTGTTTTATATACACACACATAAATACACATAACTAGGCATCTTAGAGATGTTAATATGTATTATAGTCTAATGTTTGGATTAGAAAGAATAGTGTTTGTTATAAATAATTAGAGCAGTTTTTCATTCTATCCTTATGTGGCAAAGCAAACAGGTGGGTAGTGACCAAATGGTGAGCTAGCTGTGGAGGGGAAGGAAGCTAATGTTTTTTGTTTGTTTGTTTGTGAAGAAAGCCTGTTGTGCCACAGAGGCCTTTGCCTTTCAGAGGGGCTAAACTGTTCTGTGACTCTGGAGAAGCAGTGTTAGAGTTCGTTGTTCATCTTGGCACTGTTGAGCCAATGGCCACTCCTGTTCTGACAGTGCTTCTCGCTGGGTACTTTAATCACCATGTCTTCACTGGCCTGGGAGCTGTGGAGGTTTCCTCCTGGAGAGTGCTGGGCTTGCATGTGTTTTTGTAAGGCATTTCACTACTGATTCTGGCTGAGAAACAACATTGCTCAACACGGAGTTTCCTGCATCGGGAGTTGCATAATTGTGTTCTTGGAGTTGCTACAGGGAAGAGCTGTGGAGAGCAATGCTGGCAAGGCTCTTTGATACAGAGCTAGTGAAGAAAGAGCAAGTGAACCTCTAGTTGTCATGGCTGTTTCCTGTGTTGACATAAGCTGTTTGCAAGACGACTCTCGCTGAGTTTCGTTCCTTCTCCTCTGGGAGAGCAGCTGCCTTCAGCGATCGTGTGGTGTCTGGCCAACATCTGATGCCTTCGTGTTTGGACAAATGCTCAAATTTCCTCTGAATCACAAATTCTTCTTTGTTGATGTAAAATTGCTAGGAGGCTTTTCATAGGACTGGGATAAATGTCTGGACCAATTGCTAAAAATGCCATCCCTCCTTGCTCTGTTTGTGGCAATCAAATGCACATGACATACAGAGCCAGATTGTTCCCTCCATTCTGCTCTCCAGAACTGAAATGCTTTTAAGAGCAGCTTCAAAATTAATTTTATGATATAAACCACAAATAATAGCAAACAGTTACTCTTGGTTAGAAACACAATGAAAGGCCAAGTTTGACTTACTGAATATCTGCAATGTCACTGTCTGAAATTTCCTGCCACTGTACCACCTGCAGGAGCCTCTAACAATCCTGTGTGGCCACTGGTCCATCTCTGTTTATGGGGTCTGGCTCTGGTCTTTGGTGTTTGTGTTTCTTCGAGTCCATGTGGCCAAACCGTCGTGTGCTGAGACACTCTCAGAACTTGGCAGCTGCAGAGCGAAGAAATGCAGCTCTCAGCAGTGACAATCAGAGAAGGGTTTCTGGGACTGTGTCTTAAAATAGCACTGCCTTATGCTCATTTCTGTGTGAGAACACCTGTGAATGTTTTAGTTCCTGGTTTGCTTCAAAGCTTTATGATGTGTTTTTTTTAAAAGATTGTGGCCGCTATCCGAAAACTCTGTGTGAATTCGTAAAACTGCCTGCAAAGTGTTTGATGTTCTTCATGGTTTGTGCTGAGCTAAGCTGCTTTTACCTGCAGTGTTGGGTCACTGAGGCTGTGTGAGGACTCTCCTCATTCCTCTCACCTCGAAAATCCAGGGAAATAATTCCCTTTCATCTGGCTATAAAGACTTACCTACTGCCTTTCCTCTGTAATGATCACTGTAGCCAGTAATGCAGAAATAATGGGTGAACAACACTGGTTTTTTCTGTAGAAATAGGAAGAATTACTTAAGAGATGAGAGAGAAAATGTTTGGGGATTTTTTGTTGTTTGGATTTTCTTAGTCTTTTAATTGGACTTTTGGTCTTTTAATTTTTTAATTGAAGCGTTGGAAGGTCGTTTACAACGTGACTGTGTGGTCACCTGGGGCTGCTGGGTGGTGTGTCCAACAGGGAACTTCTCTTGCCTTTGATTTGCTTTAGCACGTCCCAGAAACAAATGTTTTGTGCCAGGCCCAAGAGGTTTTTTTGACTCATCTTGTGTTTGATAATATAATGGCTCATGGGTATGGAAGGTATCTTGGGTGAGGGACACAGTCAGACTTTCTTGGCTGCACTTTGAATTGTGGCACAGGGAAACTTTGTGCAACTACAATTGAAATATCTCTTCAATTTGCTGTTGATTTCCTGCAGTTCTCCAGTTTAGTCATGCCAAGATGGTTTCCCATGTTTTGCTTTGAATTGTGGCCCAGGGGAACTTTGTGCAACTACAATTGAAATATCTCTTCATTTTGCTGTTGATTTCCTGCAGTTCTCCAGTTTAGTCATGCCAAGATGGTTTCCCATGTTTTAACGACTGTTTTCCGCTGTTGCTTGTAGGTCAATAATGACTGACTTGTACTACCTCGGTCAAACGGACGGAGCGGGAGATTGGCGGGAAAAAGAGGCCAAAGATCTGACAGACTTGGTGCAGAGGAGAATAACTTATTTACAGGTAAGAGGACAGAGCTTTTGGATCAAAGGAAATGTTTTTTTCCTGTATATATATAGCACATGGGTAGCTACCTGAGAGTTTTGAGTCAGTGTTGGAATCTGAATAAATTGCATACAAAATAAATTATAGCATTTGTTTCAAGCTGTGTTTTCGATGTACATGGAATAGAGTATTTCAAGGAAATATTTGGGGTTTGGATGTTTGCATTTGGTTATTTTGGTTTGTTTGTTTGTTTGTGGAGGGTTTTGTTTATTGGATTTGTGGTTTTCACAGGGCTGAACTTAGCCATTTGAATCCTTTGCTTTATTACAGAAGATGAATATCTGGTTGATTTTTTTAAAAAAATCTTTAAGTATCAGAATGCCAAAATAGGTTTGCACAGTGTTCAGAATAAAAGTCTGATAGTTCTTCTGCAAAACTTCTGAACAAGCAGCCCCTTCCTCAGAATCTGGGTTTGCAAACTGAAGTGCTTATATTGGCATATTGCCTAGTCCTTGGCTGCTTCCACAGGTGTGTGAGACTTTTCAAACGTGCTCATACCTGGGAGTGCCAAATGCCTTTTCATCTGTGTCCTTGTGCGTGTCTAGAAACTTTGGGTCAAACTTGACCTGAAGGTTTTGGGAGTTTTTTCGTGTCGGAGTGCGTGCAGGTCGTTCTGGGGAGATCAGAAGTGTTTACTGTTTGTGTTTGATTAGCATGTTGTTTGTTTTTGTGGCTGTGTGTGCCTGTTCCGTATGGTCACCCCTAGTGCCTGACCTCCCTCCTGTGTGAGGAGCTGAGTTTGGTCCTCTGGCTGTCATTTGTTTCCAGTTCAGCTGTTGGAACCTTCTCCTCTGTGACCAAACTATGAATTTGTTGCTTGCTAAATAGCAAAGACACCATCCTGAGGAAAAACAGCCCCGTGGATTCCGCAGGAGTCATCACATCATGATATTCCTTCAGCTCCTGCCTCAGAGCTGTTTCTCATTCCTTCATTTCTGCTGTCACTCTTTGGCAATGGTGTCACTATAACTACTTTTCATGCTGATAAACGTAGCCTTTCTCTACCTTTTCCTCTTCTTTCACCATACCCATTTGTTGTCTTACTGAAGCACGTGCATGTTTCTCAAGAGTGATTGTCTTCCCACTGGATGTTTTTAAATGCTCAGGATACAGTTCAGAGTTAGGACCTTCAGGTATATACAATGAGTAACAAAAGTCAAAGGAGTTTAGACTATCGAGAGCCCAAATTTGAAGTGTTAAACAAACATGTACATTGTTTTCTGGTGAAGCTGTAGAAAGTGTTCTGACTGATGAAGAGCTGGAAGCCCAGTTAGCTCCTCCTGAATTGTAACATGTAATATGTAACACAGTCCATGGTTTGAAACCCCAGACACACCTGTGTTAGTAATAGAGCTTATTAAAAGTGAAGCAAAATAAGGCATTGAGCAGCCCTGGCCTCTCAGCTCAGTGCCAAACCCAGCTCTGTGGGACACAAGTGTGATTTATGTTTTGGTACAGTATGGAGGAGCTGCATAACTTCTCTCTGGTACGTGTCAGGGACTGACAGCTGCATTATTTCGGGACCTCTCCCTGGGAAGTCATTTGGCTGAGTGACTGTGAGTAGTGATGACTGCTGCCTCATTTGGATGGCATTACCATAAATTTGATTTAATGAGGCTACGTGGAACTCATTCCCTGCAGTTAGAGCAATGTTAAAGAGCTAGTAGCATCCATTTGAGCATAAGACCTTGTTTTCAGAGATGTTTATTATCAGGCAACTGCACCAGAGGTTCTTGCAAAAGAACCTGCAAAAGAAGTCAGCAAGGGCACCTGTAGTACTGGGATTGAGTAAGTGATTCTGCAGGCAGCACTTGTCTGCTCCTTTCCTTTTGTGCTTATGCTTGTTCTGTTTATTTTAGGCAGTTTGTGACTCAGCATGAAATCTCCCAAAGGCAGAATATTTTTGCCTCCAACTTCATGAAAATAATCAAACCTTTTTGTTCAGCTTTAAAGGTTAAAAATACAAACAGGTGAGGAAGGTTGCTAAGTACTCAACAGGACATCAGTTACACTAGTCATGGTTTGCTGTATTCAGCCCGTTGAGTTGGGGGTTTGTTTGTATGCAAAGAAAGGAAAGTTGCTTACAAGACTTTTTTTCTGAGGTTTCTGAATTTCCCAGAATTTTTGTGAATTAACATGTCATTTAGATTTCTGTGTCTTTAAGTGTATTAAATCCTCTCATTTTCCCTCACCTTAAAATTACTGATATATATTTTTAAAGGCTGAAATGCCAAGAACAATGAAAACCACTCTAGGCACTTTGCAGAGGTGCAAAGACCTGCACCTCTGACAGCTGTGAGTCCTGAGAAGTGTGTCCTGTAATCAGTCAGATCTCCTGGCTGAGCTGTTTAACCAGTTGTTCCCCTTGGTTGATACGAGCAGGCTGCAGGATGTTGTGGCAGGTCTAGTTGCTCTTGGTGTCGATATGCCCAAATTAATTTAGCCAAAATTCTGATAGAGGATTCTCCACCAACATTTCTCTCCTGGGGAGGGAGGACACCGGCGGCGCCGGTCGGCACTGCGGTGAGGAGAGATGGTTTCTCCCGTGGGCAGAGCACGCCGTGGTTCGGTTTGCCTGGGACAGACTCAGCATCCTTATGGTTATTTGAAAGCTTTCTGACATCTGTTCCAGACACACAGAGTCCTGTGCTTCACTTTGATACTGCTAGCTCAGCTGGATTTTGCAGCTCTTCTCCCATTTTTGCTAGGTTGCTGAATTGATTGCGTAACTCTGAGAGAGTGATTTGATTCTTTCCCTGTGAGACTGGGAAAGAAAACTTACAAATAAATCTAAGTATCCTAAAAGTTAATATTTTGGCCAGAACAGATTTAAAAGTGAAACTAAAGAGTTAGAGACACCCAATTTTTTTCTGGGTTTTTGTGAATGTTTAGAAAGGCACTGAATAGTTTCTGTCACATGAAATGTAAAAACTATTTGTTTTTTGAATGTCTTGAAACATGTCTCGTGTTTCCTTCACTCGGTTACTTAGTGAACTCAGTGTCTGAAACTATGGCTAAGAGCCACTTCAGGAAGTGTGGTCACTGCTGATGTCTGACCTTTCCTCTGGAATTTGTGGTGGATTGCGGAGCATCGCGTGGCTGTGCATTGCACGTGGGGACATTGGCTCAGGCTGAAGCCTCTGTGTTGTGGGAGTGTGTTTGTAAACCAGAGGAGTTAACAGTAGAGACAGATAAGAATCTCTGTCTCTCAATCAAACGCATAATATTTCTGACAAGGGAACGAACAGCGTGTTCTGCCAGCAGCTGGAAAAAACTTCAGGTGTTTTGTTTCCTTGTTTTTTTGTTTGTTTGTTTGGATTTTTCTGCCTCCAAGCAGAGGGGAGCTGGTATGAAAAGAAGCCAGTACAGGTGTCATGACAGAAAGTGGAATAGAAGATGGTGTGAGTTACATTTGTGATAAGCAGGGTGAGAAACATCTGTTCTTGGCATCATTCTCAGCAGAAAGGGAGTTTCCCAGATCTCGGGTAGGACTGTCTCCTCCAGCAGACTGTGCTCCATCCAGGAGTGAAATATTTATTGAAAACAAGTTTTTTTGTTTTGAGTTTTTTTCTGGGTTTTCTTTTGGTTTGGTGGTTTTTTTTTTCCCCAGATCTGAAGCTTTCTCCTCTCCTTTACACGGCTGAATGCAGAAATTAATTGTTTTGAAGTATTTAAGACTTGGAACAATTAGATTATCTTTAAAATCACTTGAAGGAAGCATCTCAGTTCCCCAGAGATACGGCACTGGTTTCTGGAAAGACTTGGTTTGCTTTGTTGCAAATTTACAATTGTTTCAATGGACTTTTAAGCATCACATTCATATAATATAGACTTTGTTATGGTTTCTATGTTTGTGGAAGTGTAGACTCTTTCATGGGGAGTGCCTGCAGACCAAAGTGCTGTCATTGTTCAGTCTCCTCCGTGTTTCCCGTTCTGTGTTTGTTATGTGGTCAGTTGGGCTGGGGAGTAATCCATTAATGAGCATTTATTTTATTCTGTGCCATGTAGACAAGTGAAAGTTTTCTTTCATTGGATAACTTGCAAGCTTCTTGCAAGACAACTAACAAACTTGGCAGAAAGGCAAAGGAAAAAGCCTCCCAGCACTGAGAACCGTGCTGATGAAACCTGAACTCCGAGTCCAGATATTTGCTCACCCTGACAGATTTATGAATGAGAAGGAATTCAGATCTCGAAGTTACTTTATTTTATATTAGAGTAGTGAAGCATGTTCAATATCTGGAATCCACACAAAACTTTGGTGGAGCTGAGGCTGGCTCACGCGTTGGGCTGCGAGGTGCAGTGTGACAGGATGGCTCTGTGACCCGTGGGCTGTCAGCTCCCCGGGGACGTGAGTGCCTGGTGTGTATCTTCTCTCAGCATCACCTGTCCCTCCTGCTTACAGAACCCCAAGGACTGCAGCAAGGCTAAGAAGCTCGTGTGCAATATCAACAAAGGCTGTGGCTATGGCTGCCAACTTCATCACGTAGTCTACTGCTTCATGATCGCGTACGGCACGCAGCGCACGCTGGTCCTGGAGTCGCAGAACTGGCGCTACGCCACGGGCGGCTGGGAGACCGTCTTCAGGCCCGTGAGCGAGACCTGCACCGACCGCTCCGGGGCCACCACTGGCCACTGGTCAGGTAAGGCTCATGACTCTGGGAGTTCTCCTGGGGCTTTGCAGGTTCGTTTACACGGAATTATTGCGTTGTCTCTTTCATTAATGTTACGTGGAGCGTAACAACTGTGACTGCAGCTGTGTATGGAAGCATCTTCTGCATCTTATTTGTGTGTTGGATTGAAAAAAAGCCATTTTCCTTATCAAGGTATCTCTGGTTTCGTAGAGTTTGTTAAATACAAAATTTTCTGTATTTCAGGTTTAAATTGTAATCCTTCCAGCAGTCTGCCCCTGTGCTGTGTGCCAGGTATCAATCCCATTTTTGTGGGAAGAGGCTGTCGTTAATAAACTTAAACAAATAACACTGTGTTTCAAATGTCCAGCAAAAAAAATTCAACGAAAATGGTATTCCATAGTCACTCACACCCCAGCAAAGTAATGGAGCAGTTGAAATAATTCTTAGCGCAGACTGAACAAACCCAAGATTCAGGCTGTAAAAACAATGTCAGTATTAAGTATCTGTTTTATTTGTAGGTCAGGAAGTTGATCCATTCTTATATCAGGCTGAACAGTTTTCCTGGAATAAGCAGATGGGCATTCATGTTTGGGGGATCAGATAGCTTTCCTTGTTTGTCTCAGGGTAAACAGCATTTGTGTTAATCTTGCATCTTTCTCTGTGTGATTGATGGTCAAAACATCAAGGCCTTCAGTCTTTTCTCTAGGACAGTGCACACCCAGTGCTTGTGGAGTCTTAAAGAACGTGACTGTTACGGTTTTACAGATCTGAAATGAACATAGGGTTACCCAATGCCATTTACAGATTGGTGTGTCAACTTCCTTGTGTGTTCACACATGGAAAGGACATTTGCACATTGAAGTAACATCTGTTCTTCAAAGCTTCAAGGTGCTGGAAAACCTGGCTCGGAGAATTCTCGTGGGCTTTTCAAAAAAATGGTTCTTAGAAATGAGCTGAATGTTTCATAAAAAGAGCTGAAAACGAAAAACTGACCTGGAGAACTTCAGATAGACTTTTGTTCATGTTTGGCAAAGTTCGGAGGTGAAGTGACCCCCTGGGTGTGGTTCTCAGCCCCACAGTTTCCCTGCAGTTTTGTTGGCAGCTGTTCTAGCACAGTGTGCTGGAGACCAGTGCCCTGCAGCACCTCTGCACATGTGACTTCAAAAGACTTTGTTGGTTTGTTTGTTTTCAGTTAGTTTCTAGATCAGGATGAATAATTTGCAGGTTGAACTCATGAAATATCTTGGTGTGATCAATTTAGGTTGCACTCATGAAATATCTTGGTGTGATCAATTTTCTTTAAAAGTAATGAATGCCACTCATTTGAGCCTTGCTGCTCGAGAGCTAAGAGACATTCACTCTGACAGACTAGGCACACACACTTCAAACTGTGTCCAGTTCTACTCTGCCGTGGCATGATCACTGAGGAGGAATAACACTGGCAATAAATCTCTTTTCCTAGCTATAATGTGGTTCAGTAGGATCTTCACTGGACACTTAATTGCCAGTGAATCTGAAAGACATTCTGTCTTGCTGCAGATTTCTGTGTGCTTAATGTCTCTCTAAATCTACATAGATTTTTATTTACTTGTGTATTTGCTTATTCATTCCCTGTATCCTTGTAGGGCTAAATGAGTCTGAATTTCTTCACTCCGATTAGAAACAGTTTGTCTGCAAAACCACCTCTCATTTTATTTCCTTTTTTGTCTGCACTTTCTCCAGTTGGCATGGGCTGGTTCAGATCTTTGCAATAAACATGTCAAACTGCACTGACATCTGTGCCCTACCTGCTGTGCTTACTCTGCTGTGTGTGTAGATTTTCAGAGAAAAATGGTGATATGTTTCAAAAATATTCACACAAGTGAAAAATTGTAACAAGATTTCAATGTGAATTACAGAAATAGGCTAAAAAGGCAGAAAATTATCTAGTTTCACAACTTGTTCTCATGGAATTTGTAGAGCTTCATCGGTAATAATTTAGTGAATTGGCTTTGCGGCAAAATTGTTTGGATCTCTACATGTATCTTCTGTTTAATGAAATTCCTCTGCTTGGGGCTTTTATTTTGATTGTATTAGCAACACGAAATGGTGAAGTTTCTGCTCTATCTTCAGTGAAACAGTTTAGGCATTAATATCTTCCACAAGGAATTAAGAGGCTTATGAAAGCTGAGAACACATGTATTTGGGGCTTGGTTTGTCCAGTCCTGTCCTAGTCAGGCAAAAAGCTGAGGTTTTTTTTTAACTTGGGACTGAGGGTGACTGTTAATAAAACAGAGATTAGTAAGGCACTTTCTCAGCTGTGCAGGGACTCAGAGCTGAGCTCAGCCCATGTCATACCTGCAGCGATTGCTGTTCGTGTTTGTCGTGGCATTTTTGCAATCGAGTTCAGTTTTTCTAGCTTAAACATATTGAAAGATTGAGAATTTTATTGCAGGTTTCTCTAAATACAGCAGTTCTTTTACACTGTGCACAGTTTTTCCTTTTCCTCTGTTTCACTTGTGCTGTCATTCTGGAGAAGAGAATCTTACCAAGAGATGGTTATATGCATGCTCTTTTTAATTTTGAATTTCTGTCTTGCTGCAACTGCATCTTGGTTGTTCATCCCTCCTTTGGTGTCTGTGGTCGAGCAGGTTGTGAATAATTTAGGTAAGGATTTTTATAAGCATGAACCATTTCCTGGTAAGAGCCAAAACATAGAGAACTTGTGAGGACGTTCTTACCTTGCCATTTTTGATGAATTTTCCTTGAAGCAATTAGTCAGCCAGGTAACAATGTTCTGTTATCAGTGCAACATCTAGAACAGGATTGGCCTCTTGTCATTTCCTTGCTGATTGATGATGCTACAGTGACATTCACTAATGACACCATTGAAAGAGGAATACAAAATAACCACATTAAAAAAATTGACCCAAACAGTAAGTGGGAAAAGAAAGCAGATTAAGAGAAAAGAAAGATGATTGTGTGGTCAGAGGTCATACCTGCATTTTGTGCTGGAGAGGAAGAGATGTGGAGGTGAAGAATCATGTTTTAAATGTGTTTGCTCCTTCCCATAAGGCTAACAAACCAGTGAGATGAAAGATAATTTGAAAAGGGAGACCTGAACCACAGTTTGCTGCAGTTACCCTTGAACATTGATTTTGCTGCCTCTAGCCATGGCTTGATGAGTTAATGCTTTTGAGGAAGGGATACCCAGAGGGAGGAGATGGCAGAGCTCTTCACTTGCTGCTGCAGCTTGTGAGTATTAATTGCACTACAATCCTGAAATGTGAATTAACTAATATGTTTGTATGTATAATTCAAGAAGGAGGATACTGTGGGTATACAGGATGAATTTTTAATTTGCTGAAGCCTATCAGGCAACAGTAATCAAAAGGACCAAATAAAAATTGCAAAACCAAACCATAAAAAGTTCTGCAGACTTAATTGCAGTGAGTGAAGAAGTTCCATTCCATGAGCTAGATGTTCCTTGGCAGCAGCTTTTCTTTTACATAAATCAGATGAATATTTAGCATTGGCCTAAAAACCCCTCAGACTTGCATACAGTTGTATAATTATATTTTGCTCCAATGTCTCTTCTTGATAAAATGTTGCAGAAAAAATGGATCAGTTTCTATTTCTAATTCATAAAATCATTTTCATCCCCTGTTGTTGATGTTGTAGCTCGAGCAGATTCCCTTTGTGAGAGCCATTCTGGGGAGTGGGGGCTGGAGGCAGCAGAGAGGAGCATCTGTGCGTGTTTCCCCTCCGATTCAGCTGGGCTCTGTGGAGATCAGCCTGCTGACATCATGCAGATCCTTCTGGCCCGAGCTGCTCTGCAAGATGTTCTATATAAAGACATGGGTGGGTGTAAACATGTAAATGTATTTAGGAAGTGGTGAGTCCTAAGGGGACGCAGAGGTGTGACGAGGTGGGCTGAGTGCAGAGCAGTGCCGCGGCCTGGGCGAGCGCAGGGTGACCCCAGTGGGGTCCCAGTGGAGGGTGCTTGGTGCTGCCCAGCAGCTGTTGGGGCCCTGCAGAGCTGTGACCAGCTGCAGGACATTGCCTGGCTCTGCTCTCTGCCTTCACAGCGGGTGCCGATGCCTAAGAAAGGATTCTCAGGAAGATCTACACAGACCCAAGGGCACAAAAATCTTTGCAGTGGGAGATTAAAGAGCATGATGCTGTTTTAAAATGAAGCAAGTTTTAACAGCTGGTCCTGCTACATCTTACAAGCATTTCTGTATGGGAAATATTGCTACTTTTGGACAGAGATTTGGCTGGACAATTGTGGCTGGAAATGAGGTCTGTTTGTTAACAGAAGTATTGTCTGACTACTGTAGTGATTTACTCGGGATCTGGTAGTTTCTCCATCTGCAATTCTTCATCAAATTATATATGTTCTGCAGAACTGTGGATTATCTCCCTGTCCATCTTTTAATATTTCCTCTGTGTGGCACGAAGGTCACTGGTTTTGGTGACCCAGGTGAAGCTGCAGTCTGGGACATAGTGAACAGGCTTGGGTGAGGAAGGCTGAGTAGAGACATGGTAGCTGTTTCTCATGACTAGCTTTATTTCCTTTGGCTTTTTTACATAGAAGAATGTTTGCCTTTGGTCTTTCAGTGGATCTGGGCTTCTTTTGTTTGCTTGTACCAGTACTTTTGTAATGCCACATTATCTTCCAACTTGTGGCATGGAGTTCTCTTGTGCCATCCCAAATCTGCAATACTAAACAAAATTAATGTGTTCTAATAAGTTCTTCCTAAAATACATCTGCGTGCTCTTCCACGCTGTGGTCAGTCAGGCTGACCAAATGACCAAATGTCATCTTTTAAGGGCAACTTGAAAAAATGCTTCTAAATTAGCTGATGAACTTGGAATAGGAGAATGAATGATGAGTTTTCAGTTAACATTAACTAGCACTAGTGATTGTGTGGTAAAATATCAGCCTCATTTTGAGTAAGAAAGCCAACAAAAAAAGCAGGTCTGTGCCAATGCTCAGGTGGCAGGAAGCAGAGTTGGCTAAAATGACAAAATTCCAAAGGTCTTTTTGAGCCAAACCAACATTTTTCAGGCTTCATAATAGTTGGTATGAAAGGTACAAATAGCAAAAGTTTCTAAGCATGCTTTAAATTTGGAGGTCAAAGATTAAATTTGGGACGTAGACAGGCAGGAAGGTCATGGCAAATCACAGAACATTGTGGAATCCCTGAGGGCTCTAAAGTAGTCCAGGCACATTAGGATAGTGCAGAGAAGCAAACTTTTGCTTTTCATAACACTCAGAGCTCATTTCAGCGTTTAAAAAGTAATCAATGGGATTCCTGGCAATAGAAACTGTTCCTGATCTATTGGTGATGAACATACCCCCAGAGTGGTAGTCAAGAAGAACTGGATGGTACAACTGACACAACTCATCTGCATAAAACTCAGTTTCTGTACCGTCCGTGGTCTTCCCCCGGAGCACGTTGTGGTAAGTGTGTGAGCACTGCAGCACTTCATTGCAAAAATGCTCAATCTTTTGGGTACTCAGTGAAGCAAAAATGGAGTTGCAGAATCTTGAGGACAATTATTTAGGTCAATCCAAACTGAAAAACAGCACCTGGAATTGTATGAAAGTTAAACAAGCTATAAATGGGATTATAGTGGCAAATTTTGGCAACTGTAAAAGAAAAATAAATCGTATTAGAAGAAGTAACTTGAAGTATTTCTGACATGTAAATGATGTGTAACAGTTGTAGAGGATCTTCCAACCAAAATAGTTCTATGATTCTGTGACCAAATGTCAGAGTTGGACCAACACTGAGCAGGGACTTGGACCTGACTGACATGATGATGCTGAGATTAGAACTGCTAACATGAGAAAAAGCTATAGCATTAGTGTGGATTGTTACCTTTCATGGCTTATCTATTACTTAACAAAATACAGCTGGGAAGTAGAAAAACTCAAATATTTTACAAAGTAGAGAATGTGTAACTAAACTCTGGAGAAATGTGTGGATAAAAAGAGAGTTCTGTATTTTTAACTCACCTTTGCTGTCTTCAATTGGAACAGCTACAATTCATAGTGATCAGGAGTGTGATTTCATTGTTTTCTACTTGGCTATTGTGCTGAGTTTTTGTTATCTCCTCTGTCATTAATTTTCATGCAGCTTATTTCTGAGCAAGCTAAAACAATATCTTGCTATCCAAAGAAGGAGAACAGTTTTTTTCAACTGTACCTGCTGGAAGTGGGACAAGATTGCTGCCTGTGGGGAAGGTTCCCACCAGCACTGGGGACAGGGATCAGTGGATAGAGAAGCTGTTGCTTGCCTGTAGGACTGTGCAGGGTTGTTTGCTCTTTCAGGGTTACTAAAGACTTATTCTTCACTGGTTTTGTCCAGGACAAACACAAACAGCTGATGTAAGTTTTCCCTTAACTGGGTCTGCTATCCCATACTTTATGTGAGTGAAGGAAGTTTTTTCTTTATCATTCAGAATGAAAATAAAGGTAATATAAACTAGAGAGTTGTCACAGAGTTTTCCAGATTTGTACACATATCATAGAGTCATAGAATTTGAGGGGTTGGAATGGACTTAGAGATCACCCAGCCCCAACCCCTGCCCTGGGCAGGGACACCTCCCAGCAGAGCAGGTTGCTCAAGGCTCATCCAACCTGTGAACACTGCCAGGGTTGGGGCAGCCACAGCCTCCCTGGGCATGTGCTGATGATGCAGAGAGTAATTTCATGCAAACCATTAACAAAATAGAGCATTGTGGGAAAGAGCCGTGGCCGTATTTGTCAGTTAATTTTTCATTCTTTTTAAGAGAAGATAATGATATGCATTGTTTGAACACAACACTGTGTGTTACAGATATTTTGTCAGCAGTTAGTAGCTGTTGGCAGTCCATTTCAAGATGCTAATGATAATATCACACATTCCTTGATCTGTACCTGTGAATGTTTCATTTTATGACTTTCCCCTGTTACCCATACTTGCAGTAATAGTGCCCTGGTTGGGTTTCGTACTGTGTACTTTTATGAACTCCTAATCTTTGTGAAATGACCATCTGATATTTTCAGTTCCTTCTCAAAAAGCAGTTTTGCGAATCCCAAACGCTGGTTAACAGTTGACCTAGGAGTTAATTTTGATCAATGAAATTGTTTCTTTTTGCTTCATGGAACACATTTTGCTTCTGATTTTGAGCTGCAGAAAGTATTTCAACGTCATTTCTATTCAAACAATGCGTCACATACAGTTGAAAGATGAAATCTGATTATTTTTCCACAATCTTCTTTGGTATTCTTGTGATTTGGGTATGTTTTAATATAGAGTGCTATATATGATGAGAGCTTTCCTAGTTATTGATGGTCCATCTCATTTTCTTCCAAACCTTAGGACAGCCTATGCCAGTTTTTAGAGGCTCACTCTTACCCTTAGGGTGGATCAGTGGATTTGGTGTTTTCCAGGGGCAGGAAGGCAAATAGAGGGTCAGATTGCTCAATCAGCATTGTCAGTATCAAGGTTGTCCAAATGACTCTTTACATATAAATGTATTTTCAGTGGCAGAATGAAGTTTGAAAGCTTGTCAGTGATACTGTCCTTAACAAAAATCCACCTTTTTATGTGCCCCTTTGCATCTCTGCTTTGTCTCCTCAGAAGGTTTGCAGTGAATTTCCTGCTCTAACTTCAGACTGGACTTTTCTGTCTTCTTTTGGCTAAGATGATTATTGCTCCGTTTGCCTCCCTGTGCCCTCCCCTGCTCTCAGCAGAGGAGGAAAGGGTAAACCCATGGAACCTCCAAGGATCCTTTCATGCCTTCCCCAGCTAAACATTGTTGTCTAGACTTGCTCCAGATCTGGCACTGCCATGGCTTCACACTGCTGTTCTTCACTGCAGCTTTCTGGAGTCACTGATAGGATATTAGCCATTATATTATAAGAAGACTTAAGTGCTCAGTATTTTTTCTAGATGTATGAACTTGTATTAAATCTTTTTCTGTCAATGTGGTATAATAGATGGTAAAAATCTGAATTGGCTTCTTGAATTAAAAAGAATCATCCACACTTGTAGTACATATTCTCTGGGGAATTCTTCTAGAAACTCCCTTCTCAGTGATGCTGCAGTGCAGGGAGAAGTGTTGGCGTATGGATACGACTCGGAAGGCAGTTTTCCAAAGCTAATGAAAATGAATTGAAAGTGTACCTGAGCATAACAAACGTTCCTTGTTTAAATAGCCATCTCTCTGATGGTGGCTGATGTATTTTGACCAGTCCTGGTAGGTTCACTGTTGTTAGTGTGTGACTTAATCATGCAATTATCATGCCCAAGTATTCTGGAATGATTTTCAGTGCATGCAAAGGGGCTCTAACCTTTGGGGTTTTCAGCTGTTCTTAAAACACAACTCCTTATTCCTGCTCTGAATGGATTTTTTTTTCAGCCGTAAGGTTTACTTGATCCTCAGCAGTTATATGAGTTTGATTTGCTTATATTTAAAGCAATTTTCTCTCCTGGCTGGTGAGTACTAAAGGGAGAACTAACCATATTTGCCTGTAAACACTGCAGACAATGCAAACCTTATTTTGGAGGAAGTGAGCACAGTAGAAATACCCTGAAATGGTCGATACCTCAAGAAATGTAATGCTTTGCTTTCTGTGTCATGTACTGTAATTTATTTCAGTGCATGGACATAGCTGTGGATTATCAGTTATGTGTGACTTGTGTTCGTGTGGTTTGTAAAGCTCTTCAAACACGTTCAGTGGCTATTAACCCTTGCATGAAGGTCCCATTTCAGCTCCCTGTAGCTTCCACTGTGGTTAGTATTTAAAGGATAACAAATTGTAACCCCTATGTGCATCATACAGTGCCTGTGTTTTTCTTGTTCTGTTTAATTTGCCACTTATCTTCGTAGTTTAAGTTCTTGACAGGAATTGTCCTTCTCCTCTTCTGTCAACAGAGTAGCTAGTTCAGTGGTTGTGATGATGCCTGAAGTGCTGAGATTTGCTGCCATAAAATGGATTCCCAAGGCAGCAGAGCCACAGTTACATTTTAACAATCCCCTATGCCTTAAAATATTTCTTCCTTTAATTTTTAAACAAGTGACTGAATTTCACATGTTTGAGGTAGCTAGACTGTCCACATGAGCCTTAGCACTCAGGTGTGGTGTGGTTGTGTATAAAAAAAGTATCAGTATATACACAGGAACACACTTTATATTTTACTGACTACCAACTGCTAAGAATTCAAGGACTTCCAATGTTTTCTACTTGAGTGCATTGTTAGACACAGTTTGTGTATAAACCTAGTCTAAAACGATGATTTTGATGAGATTTTTTTAATGGTAGTTTGAAAAAGTGGAACAGGGGTTAGGTATCTTTTTGGAGATACAGATTAGCTGATGTATTTGGGATCTTATTTGCCAATGGGAAAGTTTATTAATAAAGTAAACTACTTGCCTGATCCTAGTCTGTATTTGAAACAGGTGAGGCTAACGATAAAGACGTTCAGGTGGTGGAACTGCCCATTGTCGACAGCTTCCGTACCTACCCCTGGCCGTCCCCGAGGACTTGGCCGACAGACTCATTCGCGTGCACGGGGACCCTGCAGTGTGGTGGGTCTCACAGTTTGTGAAATACTTGATTCGCCCACAGCCTTGGCTAGAAAAGGAAATAGAGGAAGCCACAAGGAAACTTGGTTTCAAGCATCCAGTGATTGGGTGGGTATTGAGTTTTCTTTTTGTCTGTCTGTGCTTTAGTACATGTGTATGGTGATTCTGGTCAGGACATTGTTTTAATGATGCTTATCCAAGAGCCTCAAGTGTTCTGTGGGGGGAGAGGCTGATTGTTAGATGAAGCTATTACTTTTTATCTGTGCATAATACAAGTTGCTTACAAGTGCTCCTTCAGCACACTTGCCTACCTGTGGTTGGACAGATACAGAAGAGGCAGCTCAGGGGAAGGTTTTTTTAACTTCTCCTTCCACATCTAGTAGTGTGATGCAGAATTTTATTAATGTAATTGCCTTATGACTTGTATTCCAGACACTTTTCTGTCTGGGTCTTCTTTTCAAGTGCCTATAGCTTTTATACTCTAGAAGAAAAGTCTAAACCTACATTTTTACATGCCACAATCCACAACCAGTTTTACCACTGGCTACATCTGAATGTGGTATGTGACTTCCCCTTTCCTGC
>NW_008689627.1:57696-71593 GCF_000695815.1 Acanthisitta chloris
TAACAGTAGCCGTGAGTGGGAAAGGTCTCTGTGTGCAGATCTGGGGAGAAGGAAGGAAAGCACCTCTGGGCAATAAAGAGCAGCTTGTGGAAGCTTTTGCTGTCATGTCACGTGAAAAATGTTGTGTTGTGGTATGAGAGTCTGCAAGTACTGCTTCCTTTGTCCGAATTTTTCTTCAGTCCTGAAGCTTTCTTGTTAGTTTTTCAGTGTCAGTTGGCTTTTGACTGTTGAGTCAGTGTGGCTGCTTCACCACTGGTGCAGCTGAAGACCAGTTAAATTTAAAGGAGTTCAGAAAGATGCATAACTCCCTTGGTTCAAACTGTGCATTGTAGTTGGCATCCCAATATATCCATGATGCAAATAGTCCTATTTCTCCTTTGAGCTGTATTGATCAAGCATTCTCTAACTCCAACAGGTAACTTAACCTTCTGCGCAAAGGGAACACCTTATATGCTATAAGTCAATATCCTTCATTCTTTCCGTTCCCCTTTGCCTTCATTGCAAGATTATCGTGTCACTTTCTAGACCAGACTGACAGCTCACTTTGTGTTGTCAGTGTTGTTGACAGCCATGGATGAGTTTTACTCCTTCCTGGTTTTATGGAGGGATTCAATTTAACGTGCATTCTAAAAGCTCAGGCGTAAAACGTGGAGTTCGTTGCGTTGGCTAAGGTATGTGTAGTGTTTATCAGTTGGATTCCTAGTTTGTCCCTTTTTCCAGCGTTCACGTCCGAAGGACAGACAAGGTGGGGACAGAGGCAGCATTTCATCCCATTGAGGAGTACATGGTGCACGTGGAAGAGAGGTTTGAACTTCTCGCTCGCAGGATGCACGTGGACAAGAAACGAGTGTATTTGGCCACAGATGACCCTTCATTGCTGCAAGAAGCAAAGTCCAAGTAAGATGAATTATGTTTGTACTACAGTTTGTTCCTTCTGGTTAACTCTGCAGTTTCTGACTGTTGTGCACACAAATTTGAGTGTGGGTTTTTTGGTTCTCCTTCATTCAGTTAAGATTGCATTTCATTTTCCAGTGCTTTGGATTTTTCTCAGACGTGCTGTTCATGGATTTTTTTTTTTTCCCAAGGATGCTTTTCACTGCTTAGTGTTAAAAGTCTGGAACTGCTGAGCAAGACACTTGTGGCTATTTAAAAACAAATCAGTGCTGTAAAAGGGAGGGGAAAATATAAGCAATAAATGCACTGAACTTCTGGTAGAACATATGTTTTAAAATCTGTCTAGGAATATTGTAAAATCTGCTTAATATGTTAAGAGGTTTCACCTGGCCAAAAATACCTTTCTGTGAAGAATTGCCAGAGAAATTTTTATAAATTGTTTTGAAAAGCTTCTGAAGAGTCTTCCAGAAAGATTTCTGTATTGGCACCTTAGAAGACTTTCATCCTACTTGAATAATTTTAAAGTTTGTCCTTAAATCCATGTCACACCTGTGACTGTGTCTCTGTCCCTTTTCTTTGCTTTTGTCCTGTTTGAGCTCTCTAGAACATGGATGCACATTCACTTACTCCTAACACGGCCTGTATTTCCTTGTAAATGAAAACTTTTAATTAATTCATGAATACTTTTTAAATTCAAAGTGGTAAAATTTTGAACTTTTTTATTTTTGATAGACAGTCTTGGAAAAACATTTAAGATAACATGGCTAACAAACTTTCTTTGGCATATACATATAACCTAAACTTTGAGGGGAAGTTTAAGTTAGATACTAGAAAAAAAGTTTTTTACTCTATGGGTGGTGAGACACTGTCCCAGGTTGCCCAGGGAGGCTGTGGCTGCCCCAACCCTGGCAGGGTTCACAGCCAGGTTGGATGAGCCTTGAGCAACCTGCTCTGGTGGGAGGTGTCCCTGCCCAGGGCAGGGGTTGGGGCTGGATGATCTCTAAGGTCCATTCCAACCCCTAAATTCTATGATTCTGTGGTAAGCAGACAAGATTAATTTGTAGTAGAGGAATTTTCTGCAGCCTTGAAAACCTGTGTATTTTAGTTGTGTTGTTTCTGTTTGACTCCTATTCCTGCAAAGGGCTGCTCCTTAGGATTGTGGGGTTTTGTAAAGCTAAGTGAGCATACACAGCTCCAGATGATGGCAACCTCATCCTTCCTTTTTTACACGTGTAGAGACAACAACAGCAGCAGAAATTATGATAACATAACATTTAAAGTGCAAATCCGAATAAAGAAAAGATAGGTAATACAAAATTGATGTTATAAGAGTTAATTCATTACATCTACATATTACTAAACAACTTTTATTATTGTTGTAACATTACAGTTCAGTACTGCTCTAGCAATCTTAGCTATGCAGTTTCGCTTCATTTGTGTGTAACTTTCAACCCTTAGCACTCTGTGAATGATGAGATGCTCTACCTGTGTGAACATATCAGCCACGAGTTCAGTATCAACAGGAAATCATTCTAGAGTTGTGAGTGGTTCAGTGAAATGGTAGTGGATTTCATTAGGCATCACAGTCCATTTCAAATTGCAGTGTTGGTATGGAAAGATGCAGCTCAACAGCACAGCATTCGTTTGGGATTTTCCGATTGCAGTGTTGGTGTGGAAAGGTGCAGCTCCACAGCACAGCATTCGTTTGGGATTTTCCTTAATAAGAGACACAGAATCTGTGAGCAGTCAAGAATGTTTTCTGTGTTGCTGCTGAGTTTTCAGGTCAGAGCTTACACTGCAGCACAACTCCCCGAGGTGTTCACACCCTGCTGCTGCTTGCAGTCGCGTGGAAGGAACCGGAAAGTCTTGTGACTTCGCAGGAGGCAGGATGCAGTTTGATGTTTCAGCATTTGGGGGTATCTAAGGCAGGTTAAGGTCATGTTTTGAAAGTAAAGAAAACTTTCAGCTTCATGTGAAATCAGCTACAAATTAGTTTACACTTCTGACAAAAATGTTCTGGCACACTGAACTACCAAGCTGTAAGGGAAACAGTTGTCACACTGCGGCAGCTTATGCTGCCTTCATTACTCAGTGCAGTGATATTGGTACATGCTAGATACCACATGAGTGAGTGGCTGTCAGTGCTGGCACTTAAATAATGAAAACTTAGCCAACACATGTTGTTTCTGTCAGGAGAAGCATTTTAAGCTATTCATAGTCATGCAAACAGAAATGTTTGGACTTGAGTTCCAGAAACTTCCCTTGCAGTCAGATGCCTGCCAGCCACAGTCCAGCAGCAGAGATGGGAGTCACTGCTACCAGTTTGTAGACGTTTTTGTTTGGAAGAGTTCCCAAAGAAGGAAAGAAGTGCTACATTTTCAGAGTTAGGGTTCTGTGAGTGGAGAGTCTCGTGGCTGAGGGTTCCACAGCTGCAGTGGTTGTGACATGAAAGCATTTGGCAGCTTTTGCTAAGCACAAGTCATGGCTTTTGTCAGATAAGGGATGTGTTAGAGATGGTGTAAATTGCTTTTTCTCTGGCTGACTTAATAGTTTCAAGATGCAAATGGTTGAATGTCTAGTATATGTATATCTAGTCTATAATGCTGCTGATAGTGTCTTCACTCCTTTAGGTAGAGTATGCTGGTTGTGCACATAAATTCTTAAGAAACCATATATAGTATATTTGTGGCTCATATATGAATCTATATAGGTCTCATCCTCAGACATGTATATATTAGCAGAAAATCTAACAAATTGCATTCTTCCTTCTGGAATATTTACCTGGAAAGTAATCTTTTTTCTTTTTTTCTCCCCACTGTGTATTTACTTCCACAATAGCTAGCTGAAGTCTTTTCTCCCTATGTGTCATCTGTAGTGCACATAGTACAGAGTTCAGCTCACGAGTCACAGTATGCCTGATGTATAAAATTCATCAGTGCTTCAGAGTCCTCGAATCTAATGAATTGCCCATACATTCTGCAATATTTTTTACAGCAAGACCTGAGCAAACACATTATTTCTTACTCCATGTGTTTACATGCTCCCAATCTTCTTTCCAAGGGAAGAACATTTGCACTGCCTGTTCTGGAAACTTTCAGACCTAGCAAACTGAGAACAGGAGCCTGAACTTGCCTTGTTTTGTGCTTGCAGGAACGAGCTATAGTTACACAGCTAGGTGATCATCTTCCAGAACCAACTGAAACCTGAAACAGCACCATAACTGTGCTTGGTCTGTATCTGTGGCTGAGGCTGGCAGGTGCAGGAAGGAAGATTTTTAACTGTCTCTTCCCCACCTTCTGATTTCTCCTTTTCCCCTAAAGCTTACAGTGTGAGTGTTCCAGTAATGATGATATAAATACAGCTGGAGGGGGGAGTGGAAGGAAGCAATAGCTAGCTATAGAGCCTGAGGAGTCTCATTTCCTCTATTCTTTGCAGCATTGTGGCAAGAGTAGCTTTAAATAGAACCTGGGGCTCTGTAGTGAGTGGAGCTGAGGTTAAACCTCACCTCGTGGAAGTCAGTGGCCACATGCAGCTCAGGGGTATGTGCTGCCCTTTGTCTGTGCTTGCATTACACTCTGCTCTCAGCCTGGGTTGGAGACAGGATGGACCAGAAGGTTCTTTGGTCACACTGAGTATGTGTAAATAATTCTTTTTTGTTCTAACATGTCCAGTATGGCACTTTTTTTGGTGTGCTTCATTCCTCAAAGTCATTAGACTGGTCTTTTGCTGGTCAGAAATCAGATGCCTCATGAAAAGTTCTCTTGTCTCTGCTCAGCATGTGGACTCTGATTTTTGCAGTCTGAAGGAAGCAAACCTGTTTTCTTGTACAGAAAGGAAGGACATGCCTGGAGGCAGCACTGGCACCCCAAGGGTCAGCAAGAGTAGAATCAGTTTCCTGTAAGGCAGAGACTCACCTAAACCAAGTGAACAACTTTACCCTGCAGCAAAGATGATGCTTTTAAAAAAACCAGATAGGTAAATAGAACAAGAATTGGTTGTTAACAGTGCATTGTGTCTCCCCAGGTACCCAAATTATGAGTTCATCAGTGATAACTCCATTTCCTGGTCCGCAGGACTTCACAACCGATACACCGAGAACTCCCTCCGGGGTGTCATCCTGGACATTCACTTCTTGTCCCAGGCAGACTTCCTGGTCTGCACCTTTTCCTCCCAGGTAACTGCAGTGCAAATACAATAGAGATTAGATGTGCCAGCTCTAAATCTTAGCCTTCTTCATTAAGAAATTACTGTTATCCTCTTATGCTCCTGTTGTCTTTATTGTCTTGTGAAAATGCCAGGGAGGAGCAAAAGGCTTGGTGTGCTGTGTGAACATTTAGAGGGCTGCAGGCACTGCTGGACTAGTTCTCTTTGATCAAAGTTACTGCCTTAATTTAGGCATTTGAAATAAGCAAGAAAAAATATTAAACATGTTTAAGAGTTTGTTGTTTTGCATAAACTTAATGTGTAACTCATAACCATCCATTCCCATGTAGCTTTGTTAAGGCATTTAAAATAGGTAAAAATATTTGTAAACATGTTTAGCACCTTAATATTGCATCAAGTTAACATATATAACTTGTGTCCATCCATTTCTACACACATTTGCACTCTGCTCAGTTCAGATGTGTCTGCTGTTGCCTGAGCTGGTGGTGGGAAGTAGAAAGAACGGAGAGCACAGGTATTTAGTTTCCCTTCAGTCTGTTCCATTTCTAGCAATCCAGTGGCAGCACAGCAAATGTGAATTCTGACAACTGTAGAGACTTCCTTGTGCACATAAATATATGCTACAAGCTTCCTTTTTGGAGTGGTGTGGTAAAGAGAGGTGGAGTCCAATAGAAAACTCAGTCAGATAATTGTCATTGTTGGTATTTTTTTCTTTATCCATTATATTGTACATTAATTTCATGTATCACTAAAAGTGATAAATGTTTGCTTGGACTAAAACCTTGGGTGTAAGCATAGTTTAAATACAGGTACAAATGGCTTGGACAAAATATATTGTAGTTGAATTTTGAGGCTTGGAGTCACTTTGAAAGGAGAATATGTGTTAACATACCTCAGCACAGTTAAGGTGATGCAGGTTGGTCAGGACCTCTGGAGTTCATCTGGTACAACCCTTTGGAGAGCTCCTCTGAGGTACAGGGTGTCTGAGCTCAGGTCTCCTCCTGCCTCGCCGTGCCCTGGGCAATAGATGTGTTTGTTGAATAACATGTTTGGTTTTCCAGAGGTGCAGCAAATTCTGCTAAGGTATAGGAAATCCTGTATTAGACTGCTGCTCTGAGTAGATGGAGTAACAATCTCATCCAATCGTTTACTTATTTACTCTGGGCAATATTTTGTACTTTAGTCATTTAAACTCCTCAGAAGTCATTTAACATCAGTTTTTCTGGGCATGCAGCAATGTGCAGCTCCACAGAATCTTCATCTATTGGGCTTTTCTAAGGTCAGTAGCAAGTTTTCCCTCTACTCATAAAGTTTTCTCTTTCATGAGTTTAAAATTTGATTCCCTCCTCTTAACATTTGTCTTGCGATCCCTGTCCTTTCATCAGTGAAGCAAACCATTAGATTGTTATTTTGGCCTTGAAGCTAAGCAAAGTCAGGCTAATTAATGACTAGTTAATGAGCATCTTTTGTCCAATATGTATGGAAAGGAAGGATAAGAATATTGTCTGATTCGTGTCCAGGGAGATTTTGGACTTTCTCGTTAATCTATTGTATGCTGACTTTTTTCTCTATTTTTCTTTCCTTCTTAAAAAGAGTCAAAACTTCATCGCAGAGTTATTAGGAGAAAATGACTCTAGATGTGAGTAGAATCAGGAATTTCCCTGTGTTAATTGGGTGTTATGCTGCCAAAACTAAAGGAGCACTGATAGAAGCTGAAGAACAGATAATTCCTTAAAAAACTGGTTAAGACATTAGTTCCATGAAGTGCTGTGGAGTCAAGGAAACACTTCCCTTGGCACTGCATTTCAGCAACACTGCATTAAGTGAGATGTATGGAGAGACAACGTGGGAGGAAAGAAATCACAACCAGTAACAGAATTAAGATTCCACATGAATGCAAACATCTTTTGTCTCATCAGTCTTTACTCAGATGAAGTCATAGCTCCCTCTGACTGATGTATTTCTCTTCCTAATCTCATTTCCTTCCAGGGTTTATTAGTCTTTGTGTTTTGCATTGTCCCTGTAAGTTCAGAGGCTGCAAAACAAGTGAATCTGTGACTAACAGATGTGATTTGGCTCTAGCCAGAGCTCTGTCTGTGGATCTGTTGCCTGCTGTCCTCAGCAGCTTAGTCTGATACCCCACGTTTGGTGCTGCAAAGGAAGCAACTGCTGAGAGGAGATGTTGAGTGATATGCTGAAAAGCATTTCCACTGAAGAGGTTTAAAATCTTTTGCGGTGTGTGTCTCCTCTTCCTGGGGTACACGCACTTACAGAGAAGAGAGTACCAGAAAACAGCCACAGAAGCTGTAAAATAAATAACCTTTTACCAACGTATGAGGAATCAAACTTGTTTCTGTATTATAGTCCTTCGAAATAATTAATTTCAGTCTGTTCTGAAAGTTACTTGAAAGTTCAGATGGAGAGGGGTGAAAGGAAATCTACTACATTTTTAAAGCAAATACCTCTGAAGAAGCTAGGAAAGTACAACTGCATCTGGTTTGATCAAAGTTCTATTCACTGTATTATTTACATAGGCTGAAAATTGTGGAAAAGTTCAAATGCTTCTTCATATTGAAGAAATCTGCTGTGTACGAACACAGTTTATCAACCTTCAGCAAACTCGGGCAAAGTCAGGGAGAGATGCAGTGATGGAGATGAGTCACAGTGGCCGATTCAGAGACCTGCCAGGAGTGTTCTAGCCAGGTGTTGGACAGAGCTCTGTTTAATGCTGTGTTCTGTGGTGTCTCTTGCAACTCTGAGAAGTGCAGCACAGCTCTGATGTGGGACCTGCCTCAGTCTGAAGATAATTCCCTTCGTGAAGTGGGGCACAGTGCCTAGTAGAAATGCATCTGTTTTCTCACCAACGTCGTTATTGTCTTGCTGGAATTCAGTTTCATTCATTTGGCTTCTCAGTTGCCAACAGTCATAAACCTATCACAGTTCTAGGAGCAGCAGCATTCTAGAGCCTTGGACTTGTGGATCTGCGTGGTTGTGGAAATTGGAACTTCTTTAGAAAAGTAAAATGTAAAGCCTCATTATTGCAGGATAAATTTGGAAAATGTGAGTTCTGAAGGTTCAGAGGGAAGTAAAGTACAGTTCTTAGCAGTAGTAGTGAAAGGAAATGAATTTGCTGTGAGAGTTGATTAGCTGCAGATCTTTCAGTACTGCAATTTTCAGGATTGCTGTGTTTGTTTAGATGTGTTTGGTTTTTACTGAAGGGCAGACTGTTCTAACTATTTGTGTATTGCTTTATTTGCTTACCACATCTGATCATCAGAGGACTAATTAAAAAGCTGTAAAATTTCATGCTTCTTGTTAGTAAATGTTCAGAGATTTTTTTGGTTAGTGTTTTTTATTTAATTGTGGCCTTTTTTTGACCTGAAGATTCCAAAACTTGCTCCTCTTGGGAGGTTTGCTGTCTGTGCGTTCGTTGCTGAGCTGTGGTGTGTTTCAGGCATGCACAGTGCTGATGACTTCTTTTCTGTTTCTAAGGTCTGTCGAGTTGCCTATGAAATCATGCAGACGTTGCATCCAGATGCTTCAGCGTATTTCCATTCTTTGGATGATATCTATTACTTTGGGGGACAGAACGCTCACAACCAGATTGCTATTTATGCTCATCATCCACGAACTGCTGATGAAATTCCTATGGAACCTGGAGATATAATTGGAGTAGCTGGAAACCACTGGGATGGTTATTCAAAGGGCATCAATAGGAAATTGGGAAGAACAGGCCTGTACCCTTCCTACAAAGTTAAGGAGAAAATTGAGACAGTCAAGTATCCAACATACCCAGAGGCTGACAAGTAGGTTAAAGGAAGACATTCAGCTGTAACTCTCAATTTTGATAGGTTTGAACCAGTCGACAACACACTAACTAATGGCTGAACGGGGTCCGAATTTGCGTTTCACCGTGCAGGTAAATCAAAGCCTGCGCCGTGACACCGGCGGAGACGCTGGGAGCGACTGGATGGGCTCTTACCTGAACTCACTCAAACGTTTTGTTAAATGCACTCTGGCACATGCACACACAGATCCACAGGCAGCAGGAAACCTGCTGGTTTATACTCCTTGTCTCTTTCCTGGATTTGCCCCAGTCATTAGTCTGATGTGAGCTCTGGGCTCTTCTCTGCCATTAATCGACAGTGACGATCAGACTTACAGCACTGCCACATTGTGTAACCCGAGTGACATGGACATATTTTGTATGTGCAAAATCTAAACATGGTGCCTATATCTGATGAGTTTGTGACCTTTCTAGAAGAGCCATGCCTGTTCACAGTGGGCAGGAGTCAACTCTCACCTGGTGTTACCATGACCACTGAACTTCAAACCACACATTCAGATTTCAGACTAGCTTTCTTTATAAGGTTTTTTTTTTAGCATTCCATTGATTTCTTCTCATCATTAATAAAATAAAGGATACATTCAACAATAAAATAGTCACTGTCTGTTAGGAACTTTTGTAAACAATGCCATGAACAGATTCTTTAGTAGTGGTATTATATCTGGACATAGACCTTTGATTGCAAAAAACCTCCAGCCCAACCCCACAAAAGGAGGAAGAGGTAGCCCAAGTCTCACTGGATCCTAAGGCTCTCCTGCAGTGCAGCTGTGTGGTGGCACAGTGCTGTGCAGTTTTGTGGGCAGTGGGTATCAGCAGGATGACTGCAGTGGCTCAAGTTCTTACATTTTCTGTCACTATTCTTTTACCCTCTTCTGAAGGGTAAAATACTTCCCCTTCTGAAAAGAATTCAGGTTTAGGGTATTAGAGATGGCCACGTATCGATTCGGCATTGAATGTAGTTGCTTTTCAGTAAAATGCTTCAGGTTATCCCATTTACAAACAACATCAATCTAGACTACCTTAAAAAAATCCACCAGTTTACGGAAGGAATAGCAGGCTCCAAGAAATGCACAGGGTGAATTTTTATGCATGTCATAAAGCTGTGAGTAATTCTCAGTGTCTTGAAATCAGATCTCTTTTAAGAAAAGAGATAATTTACAGAACAATTTCACAAACAGGTTCATAGACTTGGGGGTTGTGTGTATGTGTATAAATAATCTATACAAGATAGCAAGAGATGTTTCCAAACAGAAAGAATCTTAAGAGCATTATACAGTTCTGTTGCAATCCAGTCTGGATTACTGGAAGTGCAGCAAATATTTACTGTGCAGAGACTGAGGAAATGCAGCAGGAGTAAAGATGCACTGAACATGTTGGCTTGACTTTAACAAAGGAAAACTATATGCAACTGTGTTTATGAACAGAGCAAGGAGAGTCTTAATGAATGGATGCACTGGAGCACCAATAAATTTTAGGCTGAAAAGGAGATCTCTGGCAGTGTGAAGTTCAGCTGCAAACTTCCAATGGAACTAGTGCTGGGCTTGAACTGGCTTGGCAGGTGAAGGAATCTCAGAGTAGACAGCACTGATTCTGTAGGTCCCTTGCAGCAATGTGTTCTTCAACCGAAAAACTGTTTTGTCTTGAAAAGGAATAACAAAATTGAAATTGGGAACTGCTGTGGGGAAAAAAGACACATTGACTGTAGTGTTAAATAGGCAAAAATCAGCATAGATCCCAAATGAGATTTAAAGGCTGATTCTGGTAAGTTTTCCACTGACTCAGCCACACGTGGTATTCCATGGCACAAGTGTAGGCTGCATCAGAATCTTTTTCTTACTTTGGAATTGTACAGTCAAAACTATTGCTACTTTCTTTTTCAACTTGAAAAAAAACCCATCCAAAACCAGAAACATTTTTTCCTCAGCAATGAAATCAGTGCATTTTTTCTTTGGGAAAACTTATTTAATTGTTTCTCCACAAGCAGTACTTTATTTATTTGATATTTACAGGGTTTGGAAATGTTTTATGCTTGAAGCTCTTTACTTACAGCTTCAGAGCTCATTTCCAGTTCATTTCTCAGAGTGGGATGCAGAAATAGTATTCATACATGAACTGTCATGAAAATATCTCCATAGTCAGGTAACTCAATTGAAAGTACCACTAAAGAAGGTAAAGAACAGAACATCTAAGATTAGACCAAAGGGCAGGAGCAGATCTGATGTGGTGCAAGGGAACTGAAAACACTGGTGCTATAGGAGCCACACTTCCATAAAGTGGCAGCTCCTCAAGAGTTTGTGTCTGCCTGAGTATTGGCAAGGTACACAAACCTCCTTAGATAGTCAAAGTACCTAATGAGTAATTAGGTCATCATATTCGGATAAATACTCATAAAATGATATGGAATCATAGAGTTAATAATTCAGTGTGTTGGTGTAGATGCTGCGATCGCATTCCCCCGGGTCGTTTGAGCCCCCAGTCCTTCTCACTGAGTGCTGCTCAGAGGCAGAAATGCAGCAATGTGCTGCTCACCAGGTGCATCTGTTTCTGGAGATTTATTTCCTTTTAGCCTGCCAATTAATTTTGTCTTGGAATCCTGGGACATTAAAGCTGAGCTTGTTTTATATCGCACACCATGAATAGTCGAGACTTTGTTCTCAGTCACAGTGGAGTCTGGGTAACGTGGAAGGATGGGTACATGGAAAAAGAGACCCTCAGATTTTTATTGTAGCTCATGGAAAAGTGAAATGATGGGAAATAAAAATTTTGTCTTAATTACCCGAAAGAAAGCTGAATCTTTTGAGAGGTGTGAGATCATTGCAAACAAGTTTACATCTTGTTTCTTCTGCTCAATTTGTAGCTCTGCAGCAATCCAGTCGTTTTTGCATCACACCAAATCACCTCCCCTGGCACCCATAGAGAGTCTTCATTCTTTGAAACAAGCACTGTTAATGGAATCTTTTCCTCCTTGAGAAGCTTGTGTGCGTCTGTGCGTTGCATGCATAAGTGAGCAGCTCTCTTGTTCCTTGCTGTTTCACATTTTCACGGTCACGTTTTCTGCACACCTTACTTACCAGGTGAACAGAGTCTCTGGAAACTGAATCTTCTACGTGGTGCTTAGAAGCTAAGCAATTTGCTCTGAGTCGTTTAGTTAACTAGTCTTCTGTGCTGTTGGTGGACCTGGAGACTGAAGTCATCATCTGCAGTTTGTGCTGCCACCAACCTGTTCTGGCCTTGGTGTTCAGCCCAGCCTACGGTCAAACGCGTGGGTTCTCCAAGCCTCCCCCACCGACATCCTGCCCCTGTGGACTGCTGAGTACTATGGATTTGTTCCTGAGGGATGAGGTGTTGTTTCAACATTCTTTAATATTTTAAAATACTGACCTTCAGATAAGTCTTTTGTATCCCCTTCTGCCAGTGAATTTGAAGGAAACTGTAAGGAAACCATTGAATTTTAAGGAAACCAGAAAGATTTTTCTCCTTTCTCAGAGTTTCAGCACAGAACTGATGATGCCTTTCCTCCAGAGAGACATTCACAGTGTCAAGAGTTTCCATAATGGGTTTGATGTTTCTTTGATATGAAATTCTAAAATAAGGGTCTTGTCTTCTGAGCTAGGAACGTACGAGAAAATAGAAAATTTTCATAAATTCGTAAGAGGAGGGAGATTTTCCTTCATGCTAGTGGAGTAGCACCTACCTTTGGGAACCTTTTCAAAACAGTAAACTGAACTTTGGTTTTCCAGGTCATGTTTCTCCACAATGTAATCTTTAATGTGTCTGAGGAATCCAGGTAAGAACAATTTGCTTAGCCTGGGAGATGGGAAGGAGAGAGTAACAAGATATTGTACTTTTAATTGAAGTTGCTATATCAGTTTATAAAGCCCCAAATAAACCTTTCAATACTGGGTTAAGGGCCTTGGCCAGCAAAATCCTTCTGCTCTTTGCTGAACTGTCTGGAGCTTGTTCATGCCCTTTTTCATTCCCAATGAAGCACATTTCAGGAACATGCTCTGAAGATACAGGTGCATACACCACTAACAGTTGCATATCTAATTGGAAAGGAGAACATTGACGAAACCTTTGGAAGATGAGGATGCAGCCAGGGTAATGGCTGGCTTGACATGAAGATGTTCCAGTCTGCCTTACCTGCTGATGTGGTTGGCTGTTTGCCTTGCTCTGGTGTCATTCAGGTCAGGCTAGTGACAGGACTAACTCTTAGCTTCCAGCCTGGGAGTGTGTAATGCAAGCCTGAAAATATGTGAGACATAAACTCATGTTGGAGTTCAAACTGTGTCACCATTTATGGACAGTAATAGTTTAGTAAGCTTTTCATTGAACAAAATAATACTATTTTCTAAGTTTGGTCATGTATATTTTATCTACTTTCAATCAAAGTAATTGACAATTACTTGAAAAGAGCTTGGTGGCATTAACATATTAGGAATGAGAGTGGGAAATTAGGCTGAATTACCTGTGCCAAGTGAAAGCACAAAGCATTTAAACTGCTCTGATGTATTTGGATCCTGATTTTTGAGAACATAAAACGTGTCAAAGAGGAGGAAGAATTCTGAACCCTGAAGATCAATGATAGCACTCTCTTTTTCAGCTAAAAGCACCACTATAATTGGTCCTGATCGTCATTTTGGGATGGTTTCAGGAGGTGGACTCAGCTTGAAAGAGAACACGTTTCTGTTTCAGCTACAAAGAGGGTGTTAGCTGATTCTTGTATTATTAGATTTTTCCTTGTTAATTAAGGGCACAGATACTCATTCCCATTTCAGCCACCTCAGACCCTGCTGGAGAATGAGTCCCCACAGCAGCCGCGCTCGGAGGAGCAGGTGTTCGACTGATGTTCGGTGAGGATGAAAATGTTTGGTGACAGATGTTCAGACAAAAAGAAAATATAATAATTATTGCTGGGTAATTATGAATTAATAGAGTTTTGCCTTAACGGTGCCTTAGTTCATAAGTGCTGGTAGATGGCAGAGCTGTAGG